>NW_001853105.1:2170-28205 GCF_000209125.1 Entamoeba dispar SAW760
TAATAAATGATGAAATAATGATGAAATAAGGATGTATTTTTTATTATAGAAATAGAAATATACAATAAAAAAAGCGTTTAATTTATTGATACAAAATATTTAACTTTATTTTATTTATGCAAATTATTTTATTCATTTTTATTTTTATGATTTTTATTTATATGTATTATTTATTATCAGTGTTATTATATAATCAATTATAAATGTTATATGATTAGTATATAATATATAATTGTAATAAATAATAAATAATAAATTCATATGATATAGATAGAAGATATAAAAATTAAATGAATAATAATAAATAATAAAGAAATAATGAAAGAAAAGAAATGATATAATAATAAATAAAATATATAAAAAAAAGATAAATAAAATCAATATAATATAAATAAAATAATAATAAATATAAATAGAAAGAAGATATAAAATATAAAAATATAATCAAAATGAAAATAAGATAAAGAAATGTATTAATATATAAGAAAATATATATAAATAGAAGTGTATTAATATATAAAATAAAATATAAATAATAAGAATATAAAATTAATAAAATAAGATAAATATAATAATAAAGAGATAAAATGATGATATATATAATACAATAATAGAAATAAATATAATAATAAAATACATAAATAACATAATAATAACATAATAATAAAATAAAAATAAAAATAACATAATAATAAAAATGTATAATTACATTGAATCAAATATCATTTCTGAATTATTTATATTTCAGAACAATTTATCATAAAATGATATAAAATATAAAGAAATATATATGAATATAGAATGTATATTTAATTTACATTTTTATTTTTTATTTTTTTTAGGAGCAAAATAATAAAAAGTATTATTTTATTGATGCAAAATATTTTGCCCTTTTCTTTTTGGGGTTTTTTATTTAGATGCATTATTTCTTTGCTTATTTTGGTTCCCCTTTGTGGGTAATCTAACTATGATTAGAATATTTCTAGTAGTTTATCTCTCTACTCAGTTAGATGATTCAAATAATATCATTGTATTCAATCAACGCCAAGTGATTTTCATGCATTCTTTTTAGTGAATATTCTATTTCATCTATTGATATTTTAATTCTCTTATTGTTACTCTTCTTTCCTCATTCTTCTATGATTCTTCTATTATATTTATTATTATCTATTTCTTTCTTATCATCTTCTATTTATATTTATTGTTTGTTTCTTCTTTCATCTTAATTTCTCTTTCATTATTTTTCTATTTCTTTAACTTCATTATTTCTTGTTTTACTTTCTAATTTTTTTTGTTTTTCAATCATCATCTTTTCATAAAATTATCTTTTATATTTATATCTTCTTTATTTATCTTGTTTATTCTTATAATATATTGATTAAACATTCTACTTCAATTATTGTATTTATGTTTATACTAATTATGTTTATCTGATAATGTGTTATTTATAAATTGATCATGATTATTATTTCATTGATAAGTGATTATAATAATTATATCTTTGATTATATCTTTTAAATCTATTTCTTGTTATAAAATTGATTTTATATGATTTCATTGTATTATTATGTTTTATAAAAGAAGAAAGGAAAAAATAATAATAAAATAAGAAGTAAGAATAAAGAAGAAAATGAAGAAACATAAAATATTAATTTCTTATTTAATCCTTATACATGGTTTATGTTCAAATAAACAATATTTAATATTTTCATTTCATTTCAATTACAATGATTTGTTGTAGTGTAAAACATTCTGGGAATTCTTTTCCACAAAGTGCATTTGATATTCCTTTATATGAAAATGAATGTTGTTTACAATATGATTGTATTTTATAATTTTCTTTGCAAGTACAAATATCATTTCCTCCAAATTCAAATAAATAGTAATTCATTTGATTAAATGAAATAAATGCATATTTTGGTATTTTAATATCAAATTTCATCATTTCTTGTATTCTTCCTTTTGATTTTAATGAAAATAAAAATGATTTTGAATCTTTTATATAACTACCAAATTTGTCAATTTTCACATTAACATATCTCCAAATTTATTTCCATCTGTGTCCTCAATAATAATTATTATGTGTTCTTTATTCTTTGATTAAATACTGATGTGTCAATGTTCCAATCATCAATATCTGAATCAAACAGTATATTAGACACTTTTCTTTCTGTCCATTCTTCTAGTTGTTTAATTATTTGTTTTGTTTTACTAATTGATGATTTGTTTAGTATTGATGTTGTTATTCCCATTGTTTATTTTTAAGTTCTTCTTTATTAATAACATTATTTATTTTATTGTTATATATCACATTTCATTAGTTTTGTTATTTTATTTAATCTCATATTTATTATTAAGTTCATTTTATGTTTTTAATAACATTTAAATTAAAATGTTATTATAAAATAACATTTATTTCTTCTTTTTGTTATTCTTTTTTTTTTATCTTTTAGAAGATAGCATGTCAGATACACCACACAAAAACCTAATATGTCAATGTTTCGAATCATCAGTTGTTGTAAGGTCCTGACATGCCTTTAGTGAAGTAATGCACCACCCAATACTAATTGGTTGTTGTTTATTATATTTGAGTTGAATACATGGTGTGTTATAAGAAAAATAAATTTTTTAAGTGGTGTTGATGATAAAGGAGATGAGGCATAGTCATAGTGTTATTGATATACTCAACATAAAATGACAACATAAATAATGAAGAGTTTCGATACTCATTTAATTCAAAATAAAAATCAGATACAACTTAAATGATGAATTATTTAATTTGAGAATGATTGAAAAAAACAATAAATGAATAGAAATAAAACATGATGAAAACATAATCATAAGCAGTTCATATTTAATTTCTTTTTTATCTTTTTATTTAGTTTTGTTTTATCTTATTATTCTATTTAACCTATTGAAGTGTTCATTGTATGGATCAAGAAATCTAATAAAAGTGAACGAACATTTCATAAAATACAATACATTTATATAGAAGATCAAATAAAATAAATGTGAGTAATAAATGATATGACAACAGTATGTGATAAGAAGATAATTCTAGTATTTACTAACAAATTTGAAATGTATAGACTTCTCCATTTCAAAATAATACAAATCAATAAACTAAAATAAAAACAATTCCAGCAGTAATATCAATAAATTGATTATTCAATAACGAATCAGTAAGAATACTAAAAGAACAAAGTATAATAATTGCATATAAAATAATGACAAAAGATATAATAATTAAAAACACAAAAGACTTAATGAAATACTGTTGACATTATAGAGGTGAATATAGAGATACAGAGGTACCTCATAAACAAATTATTCAATAGAGAATGACGTAATCTCAAATGTGTAAAGAGAAGTAGAGAAAACAAGAACTACTGATACTTAATTTATTAGTTTTTATTACTGATGCTATTAACTATTTCATAATTAAATTCAATATAATTTAGTAATAATATTTAAACTATTTCATTATAATATTTAATTTTATTATTTTTTCATTATTTGTATATCTATTCATAATAACTTTTATAATACTTCATTTTGAATGAACAATTATTAAAAACTCCAATAAAATTAAATACATATGAAAATGAAGGATTAAAAAAATCAATAAAAATTGAATTAATTACTTTTTTCTATACTCTGAGAAGAAACAGAAGTATCATTATTTTCATCAGTACCATTAGTTGTATTTGTTGTTGATTTTTGATCTGATGAAGAAATATCTTTAGATTTTGTGTTAGTTTTTGTTGATCCTGAATGATTCTTATTGTGAGAATCAGATTTTGATTTATCAGAAGTCTTTTTATAAATAACTTCCAATTCTGTTCCTATTTCTTTGAAAGTAGGTCTATCTGATGGTTTATGTTTCCATGCTTTTTCAATAACACTTTTCAGAATACAATCATCACTAACATGAAGTCTTTTTCCAGCACCTACAAATCTTAAAATTGATTCTGAATCAGGGAATTTCATTGGATCATAAGGATCTCTTCCTAACCAAATTTCTAACATACAAATAGCAAATGAATATACATCTGATTTTAATGTCATTTGATCTTTTCTTGTGATTTCTGGTGCCATATATACAGGTGTACCAATATTTTGTAAAGCAACTGAATTTGATGATTCAATAAATGAACGAGAAGTACCAAAATCAGTAACTTTAGCAGTAATAGGATCAGATGGGTTTTTGGAATAAACTAAAACGTTATCAGTTTTTAAATCACGATGAAGAATATCATTTTGATGTAAATATTCCATACCACGTGCTATATCTTGACAGAATCTTATTTTTAATAATTCGCTCATTGAATTTGTTTTCATGAATTTTCTTAATGAACCTAATGGACAAAATTCTGTTACAAGACATAATGTATCAGCAGTTGCTACACTTCCAATGAAATTTACAATATATGGACAACGAATACGTTCCATCATTTCTGCTTCTTGCATAAAATTAGGTAAAAGTTCTCCAAGATCAACTAAATCAGTTTTCATTACTTTAACTGCAACATCAACCATTCTCCATTCAGCACGATAAACAATACCAAATGTACCACCACCAATAGGTGGATGTTGTAAATGAATTTCTTCATAATCCAATTTAGTAGAAAGAGCAGATTCAACTTGAAGATTTAAATAAACATGGAATTTAGATACTTTAGATTTTTCTTTCTTTTTCTTTGAATCAGATTCATGAGATGATCCAAATTTTCCACTTCCTGAAGGTGTTAATTTTTGTTCATTTGTTTTATTAGTTGAATTTGATCCATTTGTTCCTGAAGATTTAGAACTTCTTTCACTTTCACTGTTTTGACTTGATTGTGAAGAATAGGCAATTAAGTCTGGATTTTCTTTTTTAATATCTTTTAATACATGTTGAAGTTGACCATAACGTATTGTAATAGGAACTTTTTCATTTAATATAGTAGTACATTTTGCCATGAATGAAATTGTTAAATCAACACTCTCTTTTGGTTTAATAGTTCCTGTAAATGGTCTACACATAATTTCATATTTTGTATAATCACCAGAATGGAATGTAAAATGCATTGGATCTTTCCAGTTATTTGTTAATTTAATAACACAATCTATTGGTTCATCAATTTCAGGTCTTGTATCACCAAAGTCAATAATATTAGAAGAGAATGAGAAATAAGGATTTTGTTGTTTTAAATCAATATATTGAGAATTTGTTTTATCAAATGGAATGATTGTATTTTCAAAAATAATCATATTTTCTTCATCAATTTCTTGTTTGATTTTTTTAGTTAATCTAACGTATAATAATAAGAAGAATATTAAAGAAAAGATATAGTAAAGAGCATAAACTATACTTCCAATTCCCCAATAAATAAAATTGATCATTCCTTGTGATCTACTACTACAATCTGCATTATTTTGAGAATACCATCCTGGTTGACATTCACATTCAATACATCCTTCTCCTCCATCACATTCTTCTCCTTCATCACATTTTTTATTTCCACATGTAGCAAGAATACATCCAGCTCTAGCATTTGCATATTTTTTTGTTCCATTTACACAAACACAATGATCACATCCATATCCTCCATCACATTCTTCATATTCATCAATTTTTCCATTTCCACAAGTTGAAACTGCACATTTTACTATACCATCAATTTCCACTGGTTGTGTTCCATATGTACATGTACAAACATCTGTACATTGTGTGTCATTATTTCCTTTAATAGTTGGATCACAATCTTCATTTTCATCAAGTATTCCATTCCCACATAATGTACATATTCCATCAACAAGAAGAAGTCCAGTCATACATTCACATTTTCCTGAACTAGTTGAACAAATACCACGTTTACCACAATCACGTGGACAAACTGTTTTAATTGTTAAATTAATTGAAGCAGAATATTCTTCGTTTATTTCAAGAAATAGGAAATAAAGATGTTTACTATCTATTCTCTGAATTAATCTAGCAAGACGAGAATCTTCACCACAACCTGATGTCCTTGTTGCAAGACATTTTGCTGGTGCTGAATTACAATCAATTGAACTAAGATCTGTTGAACTTGTATTTAATCCATAATCACTTAATTTTACTTCAATAAGATCAAGTGTAACATCAAATTCATTAGAATCACAAGTTGAAATATCAAGTGTTTGTTCACTTCCTTCTATCTTAAACCAAAATCCTTTACTTAGACTTGGATTACAAATACTTCTTGATGCCATAGCATTTGCTAATTCAAAAATACCTTGATATCCATTATTAGCACTAATTACATTTAGTTCTAAATCAAAAGAACTAGTAGAACATGCATGATTTATATCAGAAATATAGAGAGTAAAAGGAGGAATTGTGTTTGATGCATATTTTGAATGAACAAATAAATAATATGGTGTTTTTGGATAAATTACAGAAGTAATTCTTGGAGATAAAATATATTTAGATAACCCACCATTTCTATACAAACACTGTGGGTCGTCTTTTGAATCAACTGAATCAAGACAACTTTGTGTTAAAACAAATGCAAGTTCTGTTCCTATTTTTTTTCGTTGTGTTTCTGCAAGATTTACATCATCTATATAATATTTCTTATCTAATTCAATGGCTACCTTTGCTTCTTTATCATGAATTAATTCAATCCATACTCCATATGTATAAGGGCGAATTGGATCAACATATCTAGAACAATGAGTAAGTTGTAACTTTCTTCTTTCAATAGGTAATTCTGGAATATCAACTTTATATATAATAGTTTCACCACTAACTTTTACTTTATTTAAATTAATTCTAAATGGGTTTGTTTCTAATCCAAGTTCAGCAGTTAAATTATCAGAGTCATTAATAAAATTTCTACACGTTTGAACTGTAGAAACATCATAGGGTAAACAATTTCCTTCTCCAAACCACATATACCCTGGTTGACATCCAGTACAATCTTTTGTATATCTAGTTGTATTACATAAACTACACATATCTGGTTTATAACATCCATTCAAACAACCATCTCCATACATACATGACATAATACAATTTCCTTTCTTATCAGGTTTATATCCTTTTTCACATAAACAATTATTCCCACATCCTTCTACATTATCACATTCTTCAGTAAATGAATCCCAAATACCATCTCCACAAATAGAGACTTGATTAAACTCATCTTCAGTGACTTGTTGTGCAATTCCATTACTAATTAATAAGAGTAGACAAGTAATTAACATTAACATTACTTTTAGATTAATTCCAAAAAATTTGAGATTCTGATTCTTCAAAAACTCCGTTTGTTCAAAAATAGTATATCTTACTCACTCCCCATAAAATAGAACTTTCTTTTTTAATTTGAAGTTACTTATTTTTGTAGAATTTGTTTATTCGGTTTTATATTTAATTTATTTCATTCTATCCTTTTGATAATTCTTAATCTCATTTTAAAGTATCTTTTCCTTAACCCAAACTATTACTGACTTCTTTTATTGATATTAATTCTTTTCAAATGATTATGCAAACTTATTTAATTTTTGTTTCCACAACTTCGTCCACAAATATGACATATTCAACCGATTAATTCTTCTAATATTTATTAAAAATCCATTCATATAACAAAAATAGAAACCAAAATTAAAGGAAATAAACTAATTTTACAACAATCATATGGAAGCTTCATTTTCTACAAAATGTAAAAAAAAATTTCACAGAATTAAAATCCGTTTTTTCCTTTAATAAGGTACTTCTCAAGTTTATAGTTTAAAATTAATTAAATATACTAATTAAATTTATGTAAATAATTTAGAACTATAATTGAGAATAAGCATTTCAACGATTTTAAAACCTTTTTAGTCATAATAAAAATATTTAATAAGTTATATTTATTAACAGAGTATTTATTGGCTGAGTTCTATTTGTTTATTTGATACCTAAACTTATTTCATTTATATTACACTTCATTACACAATCATTGGAATTTTAGAAAATCGAATACATCCATTGTATTCAATTTTTAGATAATTATTTTCTTTTAACAACGAATTAATTTTGTTAGTGTTTTTATAATATATTTCGTTAATTTACTTATACTTTTAATTGAACTACTCACTCATTTCATTTTCATTAAAATCAGATCAACCAATTTTTCACTAATCCCTTTAATGAAAAAACAGTCTGAATGTTAGGATGAAGATTTAAAAAGTAAATTAACTTGTTAATATCAGCAAAATGAAAAACCTTCTACTACAAACCCATTTCAAATGAGAAATAACTAAAAATAGTTACAATAATTTATTGAATTAAATTGTATTTTATTTTTTTTTTAATTAATACAAATATTAGAACATAGTTATGATAATGTAAAACTCTTTTTTGTTAAGATGGTAGCACTATTGCTCTCCATTTTTCGATAAATTTTAAACAACCAAAAAACACTGTTTATACTACTTATTTGGTTATATGCATTGATACGAATAATAATTACTTACATACTTTCATTCGTCGTTGTATTATATTAAAAGATAAAGATGTGTTAAGAGTTTGAATGACATAATGATTATTTACACTCTGGTAATTTAATAAAATGATTCAATTCAAAGTATTATTACAAACGTATTACTGACACAATTATTATATGCTATTACAATGATATATTCTTTAACTTGGTTTTATTATGTATGAATTATCTGATTGATTTCTTTCTTATAATACAACTTTGATCAATATGAATAAATAAATGAATATGAGATTGAAAGAGTTATTTCTAAAGTATTACAGCAAGTAAGATAATAAGTACTTTCAGTTGTATTTGTTATATGAATAACCATGATTTATATTTCTAGATAATTACAAGCTGATTGAGTAAAATTTCATATGAAAATCAATTCTTTAAGTTCATTATTTGAATTATTATTTCATTTTTATTTGGAATATCTTGTTTTTATTACATTATCAATTCAAATGTATTCTATAGAAATGACTCAACTCTTCTTCACAAATAAAATAGTAGAACTTTACATGTAGATTAACACCATCTATATCTCATCTATTGATAATTGGTTTTCATTATCAAATGTTGTAATTCATAATAATCGATATATTATTATAAGAATAGTGATTTATGAATATATCAAAATACAACACAAATGTCAGAACTAGTAGTAAACAAGTATTGATTTGTTTAGAATTAAATGGTATTTTTTAAAGTAGGTTTTATGCTTATTACAATATTGTTAAACCAACATTTTATTCTCTAAAATGAAAATAAAGAAGAACATAACAATATGAATTATTGTTTATATTTCTCATTATATTTTATTTTAGCAGTGTTCAGAATATTTCTATTTTCTATTTTACTTACAATTTTCATTATACTTAACACTTTAATATCATTATTCGTTCAACAACAAATTTCTCATTTCTTGTTCCAATAAATTGTTGTTTTGGAATGCTTATGAATCCTCCTAAATCTTCTACACTTTCCATCTTATTTAAACGTCCAATTTTGATATTTTCATTCCATCCACCAAATCGAAGAATATAATTTTGATTTGAATGAATAAACAATTTAGGTATTTCTTTTGTTTCTTCATTTCTCCATAACTTAGATGAAAGATTTAGTTTGTTTTTAAATCCGTAAAATGTCATTGATTTATCCATAATAATACCTGAATAATCCTTTTTTGTTACTTCTAGTGAAATACCAAAAACATTTCCTTCATTTCCTTCAAATAAAATAAGCAGATTTCCTTTGCACAGTAGTGTTCTTTTTAATATCTCAACTGAACATCCATTGATGTCACTGTCATATATTATCTCCATCTCTCTTCCTTTATTCCATTGATGTAAAATGTAATGTGCCTCTTCTTCTTTAATTCTTTTATCACAAATCCCTTTACATTTATTATCTAATAACTTGATTTCTTTTTCTATTATTTCTCTTGTTATTTCAATGTTTTTTTCGATACCTTTAATACTGTCATTGAGTTGTTTATGTTTGTTATTCAATTCGTTTGAAAGTTCTTTTAATTTTGTGATATTTGGTGTGTTGTTTATCATTGTTTCAAGTTGCTGATTCATTCCAATTCTTCGTTGAATAATGTTTGTTTCATCAAATTGAATTTCTAGTCTTTTTTTGTTGTTCATCTCTATTTGTGATAAAGTAAAACTAATTTGGTCTATTATTTCTTTCATTCTCTTAATTTCTTCCATTGGCTTTTCTTGCATGAATTACTTTTATTTGTATTTTTGAGTTAAATAAAACTTAATTAATAAAAATTCATTTCATTTACGTACTTTGTTTTGGTGTACTATGATTGGTGGTGGTGTTTCTTCTTCTCTACCATTTCTGATATATCACAAACTATTTTATTACCACTGTTCATCATTGGATCAATTTCTTCAACTAAATAACAAACATTTGCCATTGCCTATACCTCTGGTCTTTTGTTGTTTGTTTCTTCTTCAAGACATCACCTCTTCTGATTTCTTTTTCTTTTCTACAAAATGTTTTTTATTCAACCATTTCCATTTGTCTGACTTTTATCCTCATCATTTGCTCTTCACTCTTTCTTTCTTGGTGTATAGTATTATTACTTATTTATCTAGTCTTTTCTATTTAAATTCACACGACTCAATACACTCTCTTCTCTTTCTTTGTTCATCTTCTGTTCCTCTTTTATTTTTTTCCTTTCTTTTTAACATTTGATATAAATAGATCATTAACAAAAATAACTTAATTATTGTTATTTGCTTTTTATTCAAATTTGTCGTATTTATTTAGTTCATTGTTTGATTATCACTTGTTCTTCATTAAACGTACTGTTTCATTCTTATTATTGTTTAAATAAAATTTATTTCATATGTTAGATTGTAAATAATAATATAGAAGTTAGAAATCATTTTATTTTAATCATTGATACTCAATGAATAAATCAGACATAGTAAATATAAATTGTATTATTTCTGCTTTTTTATTCTTGATATTTATTGGTTTTGTTATATTATTTTATAATACTCTCTATTATTTGTTTGTGTTTTTATCTTCTACCTCTGTATTAATTTACTTCACAAAATTAAAAACGATTTATTTATAGATTTATTTAAATATTTCAATGAATTAACAATTTATCCACAATGAATATAATTTCTCTATTGAGTATCTGTTAAATTCATCATTATTTCTTTCATTTTCAAATAAAAATATAGTAGTAAAAAAACAGAAATAGAACATTCTCATAAATAATATACATGAAGAAATGTACATGAAATAGTGATGTCCACCAATTTTTAAAAGAGTAGATGAACATTTGATATAATGGAGAGAAAATAAGATTTTCAATAAAAAATTAATAAAAGTTAGTTGAAAAGAAGAAAGAGACAATAATAGAAAAATCATAAATTTATAGAATGACAACAGAAGAGCAATAAAAACAAAATAAAACAACAATAAAATAGAAACAAAAGAATAATAGAATAGAATAAAAAACAGTTATTTAAAATATTTTATAAAATATTTTATAAAGAAAATTCATTCTAAAAGAAAACTAAAAAATTCATAAAATAAAAAGAAGAAAGAAAGTGAAAACAAAGAACAAAAACTTTGAAAAACTGACATTGAATAATGAAATTTATATTACAATCATAGTACAGTCAAAAAATGTAGAACAAACTATAAAAATAAGAGAAAAGAGGGAGAAAGACACAAAAAACGTAGAGAGAACAGTCCAAATAAAACCATAAATTAGATAAATTTATAGTAAGATAGAAATAATAGAAGAAATAATAAGAATCAAAAATAAAAGAAAAAATAAATTGACTAATTTTTTTCTTTGAGGAGGTAGTGAAAAGTAGGAAAATAATTTTAATGTTGGTTTTAGTTTGACTGTTCAAAGATTTTGTTGGAAGTTTAAAAAATTCCTGATTTAGTACTACATAGACTATTAAAACCTTTGATAATAATTTTCTAATAGTCTCATTATTTAAACACTACCAAACTACTTTTTATCATTCAATGAAAGGAATTTTATCACTCTTATTTATTTCATTTGTTTTCTCAAAAGATTTGGTTGTAACACTTATTGAAGATGATGATAGAAATGCTGTTAAATTCATTAAACTTGAATTTGAAAAGTGTTATCGTACTTCTTCTATAAATTCTTTTTATCTTACTCATGAAGGTAATTCTGTAACTTGTAAGACATATTTAAGTACAGGTGATTGTTCTGGACTTCTTAGTACTAGTTTTACTGCTGATCTTAATGATCGAAAAATAAAGAAATTTCTTTGTTCTAGTTCTGGAGATAATGAACAATGTAGTCTTGAAATTAAAAGAGCTCCAAGACATAATGGGTTCTACAGTTTGTTTTCAGATGATTCAACTTGTTCACATAGAGATAATACTACTAGAATTTATGTCACTAACAAAAAATATAAATGTGATACTATTAAAGGATATTATTGCAAATATGAAGAAGAAGATAATGTTATGTATTTTGATACATATCCTAATAATAATATGAAAAAAGATGAAAGAATTTCTCATACTAAATCATGGAATTGTGATGTTTGTGAAAATGGAATTATGTATCAATGTGAAGCAGTTTCAATTGTAATTGTTTCTGCTCTTTTTATTCTTGCAATTTTTTTCTAATTTTACTTTCTTTAATTGAGAGTTTTTTTAAGAGTATTTTTTAATCTCTTATTTCATTAGAATGGTTATAATAAAAATGTTGTAATGTGTTAACATGAAAATTATGTATAATATTTATAAATTAGATATAAAGAATTTGAATAAAAGTTTATATTAATTAGATAAGAGAGAATTTATACTGTCTAAATAATAACAATATTATCTATAAATTTACTAATATATAACCCAAGAATTAAAAAAGATTCATTTTATAAAATAATAATAGATTTTCAATAGTGTCATAAATAGTTAATAAAAACACAACCTATTTAATGTTTTATTCATGAAATTCATAGTACCTATAACCAGGATTTATTTTTTTTTTAAATTAAACAACAATTGTTAATTATTTTAGTTTAATGGTACAAATTCACTATAATATTAAATGTTCTGTTTTAACTACTTTTTATTTCTATTACTTCAATTTAATGATAATAATGAGTATTTATTTTTTGTTATCACTATTATTTAAGATTGTTTATTCTCAAAAACAATGTCACATGTTTAACTTTATATTAGGTTTACTTGTTAATTATCTTTTAATTATTTATTTCATTGGATTATTTTTAAGTTTATGTTAATGAAAATTTATTATGTTGTCAGTTATACTTGAATATAAACATATAAAATTTAATTAACAATAACATTCTTTTAATTAAATTATCAAAATATATCATTTAACATTCATTTTCGTTATAATTTTTCATTTTTGAATCTATTCGTTTTTTTGTTCTTTCTTAAATATCTCTAATTTTGATTATAATAACTTTTATTTTGCATGATATATATTAGTATGTTATAGATATTATATTTTTACAATTAGTTAATACTAGGTATTAATATTATGCCATAGAAAGAAATGATAATTTATTGTATTGATCCATTTCTAATAAAAAATATTCAAAACTGAATAAAAGAATAAAGAAATAATTATGATAGCAGTACTAACATTAATTTTAATTTATTTGGATTAATATTATTTTCAGTATTCTTGGTTAAGTAATTTAAACATTAATACTTACACTCTAATAGAATTTAATAATAATAATAGGACAGTACTAAATTCAAATAAACACTAATGTTAATTATAATAATGATATTTGAAATGATAATATTATAATATTATAAAATCTTTTATATTCAAAATAACTTACTATTGTATATTTGAATAATTAAGTATTAAATAATACTTCTTCATAATTTTGAATAATATTAATGGATAATGAAACACAAGACAATAATAAAATCAGTTGGAATAAATATTTAAAACATAACACGATAAACTAATAGTAAATGAAATATAAAAAGATTGTAAAAGAATAAATGAATATAAAAATTAAAGAATGATAAATAAAGAATGAAAATAGTTAATAATTAAATAATATGAAAATGAAGTAATTAGAGAAATACAGTAGTATTAAACAAATGAAAATGAAATAATAAGATAATTAATAATTATTTGATAAACATTTTATTTATTATATTATTTTTATATCCATATTATTCTCTTCTATTGTTGATAATTTATATGTTATTTATTGTTTATTATTTAATAGTGAATCATATTATTTAATAACGAGTTTTTTATTAATTATTAACAGTATACTCTCTTTTTTGATTTGAACTTTAATTCTAAATGATTAAATTGATAATAATAATAATAAACATTTTAATTATCATTTATTATTTGGTGATTAAAATAAAAATTATTATATTTGATAATTAATGATTGAAGTAAAAAATTCATTCATTCTTCAATTTCAATGTCATTTATTAATAATAATTCTCTTTTATTATTATTATTATTATTTTTCATATATCTCAATAAAAATAAAATGGTTATAAAGTATAAATTAGAATAAACTTGTTGCAATTAGTATATTATTTCATTTGTTATTATCATTTCTTTCAATTCTATTATTCTATTATCAATCTTCTTTCTCAAAACAGTTTCTTGGTATTTGTATATTTCGTTTTAATTCGAATTCACAACCACAATTAAAGAAACACGATTTCCCAAATGATGTGGTTGATGTTGGTATATCAATATTAGTTAATGACGTACATCCACTAAAACACCAATCTCCTATTTTACTAATTGATTTCGGTATATTAATATTAGTTAATGAAGAACAACCATAAAAACAATACACATTTAAAACACTAATTGTTGTTGGTATATTAATTGATTTTAGTGATGAACATTCATAGAAACAATAACTTCCTATTTTACTAATTAGTGTTCGTATAGTAATTGATGTTAATGAAGTACATCCAGTGAAACAATAATTACCTATTTCACTAACTGTATATGGGACATTGATAGACCTTAATGAAGAACAATCTTTAAACCAATTATCTCCAATTTTACTAACCGTAGTTGGTAATGTGATTGATGTTAATGAAGTACATTCATAAAAACAATTATCTCCTATTTTACTAACTGATAATGGTATGTTAATAGATGTTAATGTTTTACAGTTCAAAAAACAATTATCTCCTAATTCAGTAATTGATGGTGGAATGATAAATTCATTAATATCTTGTTTTATAAAATTCATTTTATTGATTAGTTTTAAATTTTCTGGTATTTCAATACTAACTAATACTGGTTCATTGATAAAGATCCTATCTTCACTAATGAACTGTATAGTCCCTATATTAATTTCTATTAATGAACTACATTCAAAGAAACAATTACTTCCTATTTTACTGGTTGTTGATGGGATATTAATTGATTTTAGAGATAAACATTTATGAAAACAACTATTTCCTATTTCTTTAATTGTTATTGGTATTACAATTGATGTTAATGAAGAACATAAACCTAAACACCAATCTCCTAATCTAATAATTGATTGAGGAATAGTGATTGATGTTAATGATGAACATATCCAAAAACACCAATCTCCTATTTCTTTGATTGTTGTTGGAATATTGATATTAACCAATGACATACAATTACTAAAACATTCATATCCTATTGATGTAATTGTTGATGGTATAATGATTGATTCTAATGAACAACAATTATTAAAACAATAATCTCCTAATTCACTTAATGATGATGGTAAATTAATATTAGTTAATGAAGTACATCCACTGAAACAACTGTTTCCTATTGATGTAATTGTTGATGGTAGAGTAATTTCTTTTAATAATAAATATTCTGAAAAGTGATTTTCTTCTAATCTACTAACAGTTGTTGGAATAATAACACTGGTTAATTGTTTGTTTTCATCTAAATAATTATTGACAGATAGTGGTATTAGTTGAGTATTGACATTGGTTAAAGAAGTACAACCATCAAAAATATTATTCTTAATTGATTTAATAGATGTTGGAATATTTATATGAGTTAATGAAACACAGTTTTTAAAACACTCATCTCTTATTTCAGTAACAGATGTTGGTATATTTATTTTAGTTAATGAAGAACATCCTAAAAAACATTTATTTCCTAATTTACTAATTGTTGTTGGGATATCTACTTCTGTTAATGAAGAGCAATCTCCAAAACATTCATTTCCTATTTCAGTAATTGATTTTTGAATATTAATTTCACTTAATGAAGTACACCCAATAAAACACCTCTCTCCCAGTTTCATTATTGTTTCAGGAAGGGCTATTTTAGTTAATGAAGTCATTCTATGAAAACATTCATAACCTAATTCACTAATTGATGATGGAATAGTAATAGATTGTAATGACCCACACCAACTAAAACATTCTCTTCCTATTTTAGTAATTGATATTGGTATAGTAATGTTTCTTAATGATGCACATCCTCTAAAACAATTATTTCCTAACTCACTAACTGATGTAGGTATATTAATTGATCTTAATAATGAACATCTATTAAAACAATTTTCACATAATTCTCTGACTGATGATGGTATATTAATTATTTTTAATGAACCACAATTATTAAAACACTCTTTCCCAATTTTACTCACTGATGTTGGAATAGTAATCAAATTCAAATAATTACATTCTTCAAAACATTTATTTCCCAATGAAGTAATTGTTGATGGTATAGTGATTGATGTTAAATTTTTACAATTATAAAAACAATTTTGTTCAAGTGATTTAATTTCTGGTGGTATTGTATTTCCATATTTATATCTATCTTCTTTTGTATATTCTATATTTTTACAGATATTTCCTGCTTCTTTTTCTTTTAAATATGTTGAATAATTAACTTTATACCATATTATTTCTTTAGTTATTCTTCCGTCATCAAATATTTCATCATTATAACAATAGATATAAAATGTTTCAATATTAGGAAAGAATCTTCTTGAATATTCATTTAATGGAATTGGATTAAAATGAAATCGTTCCATATTTCCTTGAAATCTTTTAACACCTATTTCTAAATTAATAAAATCTTTAATATCATTAAAATACTTTGATGTTATCATTATTTCATTATGTCCTATTCTTCTTTTTCCAATTATTCTTTTATTGATTTTATTATTGTATAGTATTCTTTTGATATTTATTATCATTTCTCTTTCTGATGAATATTCTGAATATTCTTCTTCTTTTTCTATCATTTCTATTATTGTTTTAATATATGTTTCTTTGTTGATTTCTTCATATCTCCATCTTTTTGTGTTTATTTTGTTTTCTTTTTCTTGTTTTATTTTATTATTTATTATTATTCCTTTCTCTTCTTTTTCTTCTGTTATTATTTTATTGATTTCTTTATTTTCTTCTATTCTATTGTTTGTTCTTATATTATTTATTATTCTTATTTTTATCTTATCTTTTTCTTTTTTAATATTTCCATATGTTATTTCTGTATTTTCTATGATAAGAATTGGTGTTTCTATGTTATATGCTTCTGAAAGTATTCTTTCAATTATATGATATTTCCGTATGATTTGTACATTATTTAATCTTCCCAGTTTTGTTGAATTTTCTATTCTTCTTTCATTTCCTTGACTTGTTCCATTAGGAATAAAAATGATTGTTCTTTCATTTTCTCCTTTCTTTTCTACTTCTTTCTTAATATTATTGAATATTATTGATAATTTACTTTCTGGTTTAATCATCATTTCTACTCCTTTAATATTTTCTTTTCTAATTTTCACATTCTTCTTATCATTGGAAATGATTTCTTCAATTATTTTCTTTTCTTCTTCTTTTAAATATTTCATTCTATCAATTCTTTCATATTCATTTCCATCATACAAATACACATTCATTTCATCATATTCAATATCAATTATCATTGTTACCATTCTAGGTTTCATCTCTTATTTATTTTTAAGTTCATTAAACTGTAACTTTTATTTATAATTCGAAAACATTCTTTTTGATTATTTTATTTATTTTTATTGAATAAATTAAAAACGTATCACCAACCACTTTATTTTTATTTTGTTGTTTGCATTGAATAAGTTCCCTTTTTTCATTTTTACTATTATCTTTCTTTAATAAATTAAAACATTTTAATTCAACCACTTTATCACTGTTATCACTGATACAGTTCATTGACTTCAGATATTTCATTCAAATTATCTTTATCATTATTTTGTTTATTAGTACTTTCTCTCATTGTTCATTTTATTTCTTTTTTATTAGCATTTTTAATACGAATGTTTGTTCCTTTCTTTTATTTTCTTTTTGTTTATTTATCTTTTATTGCTTATTATTTTTTGATTGGATTTATTGTTTATAATCATTAGTTTATTATTAAGAGGATTTGAAGTTTTTTGAATAACCATCATGACAATAAGTTATTTAAAAAAATGTCAATTAATAGAAATATCCACAATTGGATTTTCTTCATATTAAGAAGTGATTACTTCAGTGAATTCAATATGCTCTACTACAATAGAGTTCATTTCTAACAAGCATCAACATGATAATAAGTGATTTTAATAACAAAATAATAGAAAATGGAATAACTTAGTGAAAAAATTGAAATAAAATAGAGCCAATTCAAACTAACATTTCTCTTTCATTAACTTCATATCTATGGTATGTAAATTTATCTTATTCTTTTTTGTTTTATGTCTTATTTCCTATTCTACTTATGACTAGAAGGTTAAACGTAAGAAACACCACTTAAACATTAAAATAAATCAAAACTTTGAATCAACATTTATCATCTAACTATAGTGTTATTTTTGATGAGATAATACTCCATTCAAAAGTGATTAATTGTTATTTATTATATTTTATTATGAGTGATTATTAATGTAGTATTATTTAGCAATGTTCAAATACATTTGTTAATGATAGTTTTGAGTTAAATAGGTATTATCAAGAAAGATAGTTTGGTGAGTAGTTGAGGAGATGAACCATAAACATAATATATTGACATGTTCATCATAAAATAATATTACAAACAACGACAAGCTTTCACACTCATTAAAATTAAAGCAAAGATGAGATTAGTTAGGTTAAATGAATCATCTTATTTTAGAAATTTGAAAAAACTTTAGTTCAATCCAAATGAAGGAATGAGGATTAGAGAATTACACACCTCAACAAGACAAAAAGCTAAATGATAGGTGAGTAGTGGATGAGTAGGCATTCATAAAACAGAGAGACGTGGTTAGTCAGTAGTGAACAAAGAACAATGGAAAATAAAATTAATACACTCTTAATTAACTTCTTTTTATTTATTTTGTTTCTTATATTCTTGTAACATTTTTCTTCTTGTCATTTTTTCTATCTCATTTCGTTTCTCTTTCTTATTAGTTTATCAGTGTGTTGACTTAAAATGACAGAATGGAATAACATTTATTATTTAACAAAATACTAATTATTATTTATAATAATTTAAACTATAATAAGATGGTAAATAAAAAATGAAAATGCCATTTAAAATTTATTGAAGAGTAAAATAGAATTCAAATAAAACAAATTTGTCAAATAATTTATTTCATGTTTCTCTTTAAGTTAAATTATAAAAATAGATGTTCTATTATTAATTTAAAGACGAACTTAAAATGAGAACTTAATAATAAATGATAAAAATAGAAAAAGAAGAAGAAAAAATTGTCTTTTCTTAAAACATCACCATCATTTGAGTTATTAACATCCTTATTACCACTTCTTTTATATTCTACCTTGATAAGATTGTTGAAAACATAACTAACAAGACCAGTGATTGCTATTGGTTATATCTAATTCTCTCATCTTCTTTCTTTTTTATTCGTATAATTGCAATGTTATGATCATAAGTTATAAAGAAAATTAGGTAGTATTTCATTTATGTAAAGAAATCATTGATAAAATGGACAGTGACAGTGAGTGAAGAATAAAATAAGACATAAAGAATATACCAGATTGATGAGAACACAAGATGTTACAAGCGTGATAAAATCGGTGATGAGATACAATCTCATCAAATCAACAAATGTTCGATTAATATACCCAACGTTGTTTGTGCGTTGTTAAATTGAATAAGAATGTGCATTTTATTAACAGTAATGTTGTACGTTAATAGTTAGAGCATGTTAAGAAGAAGAATAAAAATATGAAGAAATATGAAAATGAAAGAAAAGCGATATGAGAAAATAAAAGACAAACCAATTATTTATTAATAAATATAATTTATCTTCTCATTATTTGTAGCTTATTTGTTTGTCTTTCATTTCTGTTCTAGTTAGTATTTATCATATGTTTTGATAATTTATTGAATCCTTAACAATAAAATATCATTTATTTCAACAGTATTTATGTGTGAATGACATTCATTCTTATTAACTCATACTTAGCATTATTTCTTGATTTATTCTGTTCATTCGTACTATGAAAAATAAACTAATTTTCTAACAACACATCTGAATTATTATTTCTTCTTTTTGTATCTTTATAACTATTTAACTTATGATAGAACATCTTCTATTTCATATAACAAATTTATGTTGAAGAATTTCTTACTTCAAAGATGTTAAATAACTGTTTTGTCATCACATTAATACAACGTTTTCATTCATTAATCAATCATGGTTTACTCTTTATATCTTTTTATCATTCGTCATGACTTTGTCAGTTATTTTTCTTTATAAATGATAAAGTTTTGTTTTTTATCATTTCAACACTCTTCTGAGTAATATTTGAGATTGTAATTTGTTATTTCCATCATTTCTAATAAAATCATCACTAATTATCATTCCATCTACTCTTACAATCTAATCACCACAACAAAGTACAATATGACAAATGGATAAAAAGATAGAATAACAAATACAATAATTTGAAAAGAATGATGAAGCTATTTCAAAAACAAAAGAAATAATAATAACAAACAAGAAGAAATGAAATAGAAAATATGACTAATATGATGATAACAAGATGTGATAGTGAGTAATAGTAATTCGTTAATTAATGAATATTATAACGTTTAAAATGAAATAAAAGAAGAAAAACAAGAGAAATTATAATAAGAAGAGAAGAAAATAAATAATCTAATAGAATGATAGAATGATAATGTGTTAATATAATAAGAATAAATGTTTAATTTCATATTTTAAATATATAGATAATATTATAATATCTTGTTGAAGAACAAATAACCAATAAATAAAAATAGCAAGCCAAAAAGAAAATGAAGAAGAAAATAAAAATATAAATGTATCAAAAAAGGTGTCAAGAATGAGAAGTTATACTTGGTTATATATTAAATGGTATTAATATATTAATACGCTAGTATAATAAAGACAATAAAATCAAAATATAATTTATTAATTTATAATCATTCATTCTATTGGTTATGTTAATTGAAATGTTTTTATTCTTTTTTATTATATTTTCATTATTTTTCATTATAATAACTGAAAATATTCTCAAGTATAACTACCAAAAAGAGTAATAAATACATAAATAATAAATCTTTATTTCAAATAATTTATTAAAATAACAACATAATAAGATATAGTGAAAATGAAAAATTTATTCATTCGTGTTATAAAGTTTAAAACATTAATTTGTAGAAAATGAAACTGATTAAAATAATGGTTTTATTAACATCTTCTCATTATGATAATTTACCTATTTAAAATAACTCAAAACAAATAGAGTAGATAATTTGATTATTTTTCACAGTACCATATATTTCTATAAAATAAAACAGTACTACTTAAATTAAATGAAAATATCATAATTTATTTCTTCATTCAAAGTTATTAGTAGCTTAAGAACTATGTTAGATGGTTCTCATTCAAGAAAAGATTTTAAGAATGAAACGAATAAAAGAAGAAATTAATAGAAGTAGATAGAAGAATAAATAAGTGTCAAGAATGTCAGATTTGAGTGAAAAGAAATTAAAAATATTAGAATTTGGATGAATATTTTTATTGATATTAAACAATTAAAATAGTCTTTTTAAATTTAGTTTTTTTAATTACCAAAAATGTAATAAAATACATAGAACTCATGAAGAATTTAATATACAAAAAATAAAAAAAGAGAAAGTACGAAGAAAGATTAATAATATTTAAATGAAACAAATAAACGAGAAATACAATCAATGAGTATATTGTTTATTTGTTTTTTATTTGGTATTGTAATGTCTGAATCAATAGTCATTACTATAATAAAAAGTACTGAAGGAAATGATATCGTATTTAAAACTATTGACTTTGGCAAATGTTACTATACAGGATCAGTAACTTCAGATTATTATATTCATAATGGTAATAATATTACAATTTCACATTATACTAAATCATCAACATGTACTGGAGATAAAGAAGAGAATACAGTTGATATTAATAGTGAAGAGTTTAAAAAGTTTTGTTTTAACAGAGATATATGTACTATTGAAATTAAAGAAATACCAGATTATGTTGGATATCTTACTGATGGTATTGATGACGATATGTGTACACACAAAAATAATATGTATCTGACTTATGTAATAGGCACATGTGGTAAATGTAATGAAAATGATGAAGCTTATTGTATGTACAAGGTAGAAAATGAAACGATGTATGGAAACACTTATTCTAATAGTAAGTGTGATGAAAAAGGAAAAGTTTACAGTGTAGAATTATAGAAATGTGGGGTATGTGAAAATGGAACTACATATAAATGCGGAAATAAGACTACGAATCAAGAAAATAGTTCTGATGATCGTTCTGATGAAAAATCAAATGACTATTCAGAAGGATCTAATAATAAAGAAAGTAGTTCAAATAATAATGGTCAATCAGAGGATACTTCAAACAGTAATTCAGAAGAATCTAAGAATAAAGAAGATGATTCTAAGAGTCAATCCGATGAAAAGTCGATGAACCACTCTGAAGATGGATCAAAGGGACACTCAGAAGATAGTTCTAGTGCTCATTCAGATGGAAATTCTAAAACTCATTCAGAAGATGATTCAAAAGATAGCATAGATAGTGCACCATTCCCTATTCTCTCCCTTATTGGAATAGTGGTTATATTAATTATTTAACTAACATGATAGTTTTATTAAAATTGGAATATTTTAATGTTGAAGTTAATAACAAATAGTTTTTTATAATTATCAATGAAAAAATTAAGTAAAATGTCTGAGTCAAAATAAATGGTTGATTGTCTCTGATATTGGTTTATTTAGAATTTTCATCAAACAGAAGTTAGAAATGACACAGATATCATTATCATATAACTAATGATATAGTAATGTGATATGAATGAAAGATATAGAATATAAAGAAATAATAATAAAATTAAATAATATAATGAAATAATTTAAATAATAATAATAAATTATAATGAAATTAATAATGAAATAGTTAAATATAATAATATAATATAATAAATAATAAAAATAAAATAATAATTTATTTTTATTTATATTATTATTTTATTTTATTTATTTATGATTCGAAGGTAGCACGTCAGAGACACCACACAGAACCCTAAAATATTTCCGTCCTTCGATTCCTACCAGTTATGGACTGGTTATGACGTAGCGTTTGGTTAGAAAAACATCTTACCCGCTACTGCAAGAATAGCAGTGTTTATTATGTACAATGACAGAATATCATTGATAATAAACGAATGGGTATTTATAAAGATGTTATTATTACTTGTTAGAATACAAGTATAATTGATAATATAAGAAAGATTATCAAAGGAAAAGGGTCAAGTGGTTGAGGCTAAAAGAATATTAGCCCAAAGCAATACAGTCGTAATTATATATTCTCCTTAAAATAAGAAAATAAAGAAGAAATTTAAACGCATCGAAATTAAAAAGAAATTAAATAATGAATATTTAAATAAGGGATGTTTAAAATACTCTATTCCACATCAAAAATGAGAAAAGAAAATTCTCACCGTTCAACAACTAAAAACAAAGAATAAGCCAAAAGTTGAAGAACAAATACTTTTAAGCGAAGGGATGGGATTAGTAGTCTCCCCTGAGCAAGGAACAATAGAAGATATTTCTATTAATACTTAATTATCTACTTTTTATTTTATTTTATTTATTTTCTCTTATTTATTTTTATCATTTTCTTTTATATTCTTTATTTTCTTTCTTTAATATTATCTTCATTGATTAATTAATATGTCATCATTTTCTATTTGATTAAATAATAAATGATATATATTTCATTTATATTAACATTGTATTTATTATTATATATTTATATTCATAATAAAGAAATATATTTAATTAATAATATCATCTTCATTATTATTAATTATATTTCTAATGGCAACTAAAAAAAGCAAATAAGAGAAAAAGGAAGAGAAAGAATGATATGAAAGAAAAAAGTGAAATTAGGAAGTAGAAGAAGATGAAAAGAATAAAAGTAGAAAGTTGAGATATAAAATGAAAGAAGATAAAAATGAATAATTCAAAAAGAGAAAATAAAAGATGAAAAGAATGATGAAATAAATGATGCATTTTTTATTATAGAAATTAGAAATATGAAATAAAAAAGCGTTTAATTTATTGATGCAAATTATTTATCATTATTTTATTTATGCAATTTATTTTATTCTTTTTTATTTTTATAATTTTTATTTATATATATTATTTATTATCTTTTTCTTTTTAATATATTGATTATTTTATTTTATTATTTATCATTCTTTTATTTATTTTTCTCTATTCTTTTATTTGTTCATTTTTATTATATTTATGAAATATTTCAATATTATAAAATAATTTTATTATTTAATTATTTAAATGATTTAGATTAAAATGAATTTATTTTATATTTTATTGTTTTCTTTTATCTTTATTTTATATTTTAATAATTTCTTTAATATCATCATTTTATATTATTATTATCTTTATTCTTTCATATTTTTATTATTTATTATTATTGTGTTTTCATTTCTTATTTTATTTTAATTTATTATTATGTTTATTTATATTTCTTTTCTTTCTTATTATTCTTCTTTATTCTTATTATTTCTTTATTTCTTATTTTTCTATTTTATTTATTTTCATTTTATTCTTATTTTCATTTCTTGTTTTGATTATTTTGATTTGATTTAATTTTAATTTTTAATGTTATTATATTTTTGATTATTATTATTTATTTATCATTTGTTTATTATTATTATCATTTGATTTATATTTATTATTTATTTCTTTTATTATCTTCTTTTCTTTATTCTTTATTATTTATATTATATTCTTATTTCTTATTATTTATTTTTGATTTTAAATGATTGTTTCAATATCATCATTTTATTTATATCTATTATATTAATCTTATATCATTAATTTCTATCATTAAATATTAAATAATCAATGTGATATAACAAAATAATTTAATTAATATATCATTATAAAATGAAATGATTAATAAATGATTTCATAATAAATATTAAAATCATGAAATATTGAATAATATAATATAAAATGATAAATAAAAATAAAATGATAATAATAAATAAATAATAATACAAAATATAAATAATAATAAATATAAAAATGATATAATACAAATATAATAATCAAATTAATAAATAAATAAAAATAATTAATAATAATAATAAACAAATAATAAAAATGAATATATTTTTTATTAAACAAATGAATGAATAAAATAAATAAAAAAATATAAATAATAACAGAATAAGAATAAAAGAAATATATATAATAAATAAAAATAATAGAAAAATAGATAGAAAAAGAAATAAAAAAATAAAATATAATAAACATAAAATAATAAAAGAATAATAAGAAAAGATAAAATAAATAATAAAAATAAATAAATAAGAAAATAATAAACATAATATTTATATTAATAAAATACTAATTAATATAATTAATAAAATCAAATATAACATAATATAAATAATAAATATGATAAATAAGAATAAAATAAACACAAAAATAAGAAATAAAATAAATAACAAAAATACAAAAACAAATATAT
>NW_001853104.1:0-4116 GCF_000209125.1 Entamoeba dispar SAW760
TGACTGTAATTGATGTGATGGTGTTGTAATTGTATTATATTGTCCTGTCAAATAAAAAGTACTATCTCCATTTAAACTTGAAAGATCCATATCTCCTCCTTTATGGGGACAATTTGGTTCAGCATAAATATTAGAATCATTTCCATAAATTACAGATTGATTATTAACACTTGGTTTTACTGTACAAACAACTGTTTTACTATTTACAATCCATCCACACATTCCAATAAACAATAAAATAATCATTGTCCTCTGGTTGTTTTATAGAAATGAAAGTTCTTTATTTTGTTTGTTAATTTGTTTTTTTTTAATTTTTATTAAGTAAAAAAGTACTCTGAAAGTCTGGTGCATAACTTCAACACATCTCCTTCTGTCGCACTATTGTGTCGTCATCGTACATTTTTTATTAATTCTTTTTCTATAAAATAGAAGATTAATTATTTGAAAATATTATTATGGTTGAATAATAGTTTAATAATAAAAATATAAAATAATTTAATTTTAAATTATTTGAAATCTTCAATTAAAGATTCTGTTATAGTCTTAATACAATTCTTTGGAAATCTTTGAAATTATCTATAATTTCATTTCTTTACATATTCAATAAAAATTGTCACGATGTACTGTTTAGAAATGTCTTAGTGCATCAACCACTTTTGAGAAAGAATAACATGTTTGGGTTCGTTCTTGGTCGTTGCTTTCTGGGAGATAATTCTCTTTTTGAGATTTATTGTGTTTTGGTTAATTAAATAATTTCCACTATTCACCAGTAATAACAGTACTCTTTGGTGGTGAGTGTTAATTTACTGATAACAGAATTAAGAATAATAAAATCATTTTCTTGCTCAATGCATTAAAATGAAGTCTTTTGCCTGGAGTAATTTTAAATATATACGTTTTGTATTCTTCTTTATTTTCCCATTTTGGAGAATTGGGAAAATAAAGTCTCCTTTAATAAAAGAAATTGTTGTATCCCCATTTTAATAAAGTCAAAAGATTGAATATTTAATTATTTATTAAGAGTTTCAAACAATAAAAATTTGAATAATAAAAAAAATAACAAATAATAGATATATCCACAATTTGATTTTATGATTATTGAGAATTGATTGTTTCAGTGATTTCATTATGTTCTACTTCTACAATAGAGTTCACTTCTAACATATGAGAATTAGAAGGTTCCTCTTCTAATGTGTTGCTAGTGTTGAATGTGTAGAACATAAGTCTTTCATGTTTTTAATAATGATTGTTCGTAGTATTTTGGGGAAGTTGATTTGTAATTTTAGTGTTTTTAATCTTCTTACTGATTCTTTATGTATCAACCCATTGATTGTTAATATTACAGGTATTATTTCTACATAAATTATTTCTCTATTTTGTATTAACTTCTCTTGTAATTCTTTGTATTTATTTATTTTGTAAATATAGTTTAATTCTATATTTCTATCTTGACATATATCAACATCATTAATATATCAATTTTTTATCTTTGATGATTTGATAATATATATCTGGTCTTCTAGCATTAAAAGAATGGTCACTAACCAATAAATCTTTATTGTAAGTTATAACTATTTCATTATTATTAATACACTTAGGAGGGCATTAAAATCTATTTCATCAAATTCATTAAAATGGGTAATTAATATATGTTTATATATTTGTTTACATACACAATCCTGTTTTGATATTTGATTCTTCTTCATGACATCCTAACAAAATATGGCTAATAGATGGAATTGTGTTAGGACAATGTTTACAATATTTTAAAGCATCACAATGAAGTATTTTAGATTTAATAATTCCTGTCATAGTTACTCCTTCTTGCATCTTTACTACTTTGAGGAATGCATTTCTTTTTATATTTAATGACATCCATGTGGTTACTGTTAATTTCATATTATTAAATATACAATTTATATTTCTTATATATTCACTACATTTCTTTCCATTCATTTAAATATCTTTCATTTAATTTATTTGTTACAAATTCAAATACTTTGTTTACATCATATTTTATTTCATTTATTTGTATTATATTAATTCATTGAAATTAATTTTCTTACAAAATGCTCTCTTCATTCTTTTAATTATTCATTTGATTCTCTTTTACTGCCTCTATCATTTCTCTTATTTCTGTATTTGATATTTATATTTTAAATATATTCTTAATAATTCATTACCACATTCATCTCGTGCTGACATTAATCACATTCATAATTCATTTATTGTAACATATAATCTACTTTTAGGGATGTTTCTACTGTATAGTTTGAGTTGTATCAATGACTTTCTTATTTGTTTATCTAATTGTTTAGATAATATAACAATAAATAATACAAATAATAATTTAAATAAACTATCATAATGTATTATTCATCTTTCTACATTAATTATACCAACATTTTGTTGATTATAACATAATTGTAGTTGTGTAATAATTAATATATATAATATACTTTTAATTACAACTAATGTGATATTAAAATAAATTAAACATTGTTTAACTCATTGATGATTAATACTATCATATGCTTTAGAGACATCATAATATGTTTCTACCCACTTCCATTTAGCCTTGATTAATAACTATTGGATTATAATATTGTATAATAATCATTCTTTTGATGCATATGTATATTTTTTACATCCAATTTGATTTTGTGATAATTGTTTTTCAATTTGATTTAACATCAATTGGTTTTCTATTTTCATCTTTAATAAAGATGTATATACTTTTAACAGACAGTTTAAACAAGTTATTGGTCTGTAATTTTGTGGGTCTAATTTATCTCATTTCTTGTATATTAATATTGTCCTTCCTTGGATAAATTGAAGAGGGATGTTAGTAGGATTATACAACATTTTATTAAATAATTTTAATAAGAAATTCTTTGGTTGTTCTAAGTATTTAATCAAGAATCATTGTATTTTATCAATTCCAGGTACTTTCCAATTATTAATGAATTTTATTGGATGGTTTAATTCATCTAAAGTGATTACGCACCTTCTATTATTAATTCTATTTTCAATTAATATGTCATATAAATTATTATTTATGAAATTTATATTAGTGTTATTTTCATAGATTCCTTTCCAGAAATTAATTGTAGTAATATTATCTGGATATTCATCTTCTTATTCTTATTTAGAAGTTGTCTCTTTCAATATTTTATCATTTTATAATTCCATCTAATTCTTTTCAAATTATTCTTACTTCTATTTCTATTCTTTTCATTCTTTGGAGATATTTGTAATAATTTATTTGCTCATTTGTTTTTATTTTAATATGATATATATCATATTTTTTAATATGTAATATTATTTTTATTTTCATATATTGGTTATTATGGAGCAAGTCTCTTAATCTACATATTTTTGATTGTAGTATTCTTTCTATACTTCTCCTTCCACTTCTTTCTTGATTGTTATTAATAATGATGTTAATAGTGGAGGTTATAGTTTTAATATAATGGTAGTAATCATCTAATGTATTGATTACTATTTCATTTGTATTAATGATATTAATTATTTGATGTAATTTGTTTTTATTGTAATAATAATTAATAAATTATACATCTTCTTGTTCTTTCATATCTTCTTCTTTATTTATTCTTATTATTTCTTGTATTTATTCTTTCTTATTTATTTTATTAATTCTTTTAATTCAATATCTTTCAATTAGTGTTTTATTAATTCTTCTTCATTTCTTTTATTGATTTCAATTTTAATTTCATTCTTTATTTTAAATGTTTTCTTTATTATTTCTTTATATTCATTAATATATTCTATTTTAATATCAATTTCATGTATTAATCTTTTTATTTCTTCTTCTTTAAGTTGACCTCTTAATTTTATTTCTAATAACTTCAGTGCAAAACATTTATAGAATGTTAGAATTTCTTCTTCTCTATTTGTTTGCTTCAATTATTTTTTGATTGTCTTGATCAGATGTGGTGATCTTCTTATGCTGAATTCCCATCTCTTCGATTGAATTCTGTATTAACTTTCTTTTTTTGGAAGATCATCTTCGCTTGATGATATTTCATCAGTTACTACCACATTGGGGTGATGTCATTCACAATTTGTGTTTCAGATGAGTCAGATATAGTGTGA
>NW_001853103.1:0-6329 GCF_000209125.1 Entamoeba dispar SAW760
CAAATATTTCAAAATTTGTTTTCCATTTCTTTTCATTTGTTATTTTTTCCTATATAATTCAATTATTATACCTAAGTTATAATTTACATATTTATAATCAAAATTAAAGAAATCATGAAATAACAACTAAAAATCAAAAACAAAAACTTGAAGTTCATAAAAAAAAAAGACTTCAATCACTGAAAATAATCAAATTGATGGTTAGTCCTTGGATTGCAGCAGCAGTTGGAACAGGTATTTATATTGTTTGTACACTTATTGCATGCTCATTAGTGTTTATATGTAGAATGAAAGATAAACCGTTTGTTTCTTTTATTTATTCATTAGATTAATAATTTGTATTCATTTAATATAGACTAGGAATTACTACATGTGTTGTTGCTGGTATTTGTACATGGCTTTTATGGTTCATGACATATATTAGTCAAATAAATCCATATGGACCACCTGAAGTAAAACCAATTGATTAATTAATAAAACAATTTTACTAATGGAAATTTTTGTTATTAGTATGCCATTGTAATACTCGTAAGATAATTTTAGAAATAAATAAGGTAAGGTATTAAAAAGAAACTAAAACTAAGAGAGGATTCTATCTATTCTATAATGAAATTATTTTTGCAAAAGATTTAGTTCTTATTTTCTTTACAATAATTAGTTTGTTTGAAAACAAAAAATTGATAAAAATTCAAATATATGAATCTTGGAAATTAATACATAATGTTTTCTATATGTAACAACACTCACAGGAAGAACTATGGTAGAAATAAAAGCATAACAAATAATAGATCACCTGTTACTCTTAAATCAAAAAGTGAATTAACTAAACCAATTAAAGAAGAAAAATCACCAAATGAAAAGAAAAAACTTTCATTACTTGATTTTGATATTGGAAAACCTCTTGGCCATGGTACATTTGGTAACGTTTATCTTGCAAAACTTAAAAGAGAGTTTGGTGTTATTTATTTTTAAAATATTATTATTCACAACACAGAGAATATGTGTGTGCTTTAAAAGTATTAGCCAAATTACAGATTTATAAATATAACATGCAGGAACAGTTAAAAAGAGAGATAGACATTCAACACCACCTTAATCATCCCAATATTCTTAAACTGTACACTTTCTTTGAAGATAAAAATAGGTGGTTTCTTGTTCTTGAGTATTGTAAGAAAGGTGAGTTGTCTGGGCTATTAAAACAAGTTGGTCGTTTTGATGAAAGAAGGGCTGCTGGGTATGTAAAATCAATTGCAGAAGCTATTGCCTACTGTCATTCAATAAATTGTATTCATCGTGATTTAAAACCGGAAAATATTATGATAGATCATCACGATCAGGTTAAATTAGCTGACTTTGGATTGTCTATTCAAACAAATACTAAAAAGAATACACGTTGTGGTACATTAGATTATTTATCTCCTGAAATTATTGAAGGGAAAGATTATGAACAGTCTGTTGATGATTGGGCTATTGGTGTTTTAACTTTTGAACTATGCACTGGAAAAGTTCCTTTCTTTTCGTCTAACGAGGAATGTACTAGTAAAAAAATATGCAATTTAGATTATACTCTTCCCAATTACTTGTCAGAAGATTGTAAAGATTTTATTCGCAGTTTTCTTGTTATTGACCCTAACAAACGACTAAAAGCTGTAGATTGCTTGAACCATCCATGGATAACCAAAAACACAACAAATTGATTTTTATTTTCTTGTTATTATATTTTTAGTGGGTTTAAACTTAAAAACAATAATTAATGGAAAAACAATGGGAAAAGTATCAAATTTTACATTCTAAAGATGTAGTACTTGAAGACTCACATGAATGAACTTTAGACACACTAAGACGTGTTGGGGGTTTGTTTATTTTTTGTTTATGACTAGATGGTTATTAGTTGGTATGATAGAATTATTAATGATTAGGGATTAGATATATCTTTTTCAACAAATCACCTAGACTTTGCAATTGGTTGTTTAGTTATTTGTGAATATCCTTCTGGAAAAGAGTTATTAACACTGACATGTCGTAAAATAATTACGATTCCTTATATTTCAGGATTTCTTGGTTTAGAGAAGTAGAAGTTTATCATGAACTACTAAACAATTGTAAAGAAAAGTATCCTGAGTTATATCCAGAAGTTGTTCTTGTTGATGGGAATGGATATTATCATCTCGAAGATTTGGTTCTGCAACTCATGTTGGAATTTGTTGTGATATACCATCAATTGGTGTTGCAAAGGTTTGTAATTTTTGAGTTTTATTCACCAAATAACTCTAACAATGTAGACTGTATTATGTGTTGATGGGATAGGAAAGAAGGAGATTAACATAGTTACTTCACAAATCAAAGCAGGTGAATCAACGATAATTAGTACTTCAAGTGGAGAAGTGTTGTGTGGGGTTATAAGAAGTAGAGGTGGTAGTATAAATCCAATTGTTGTTAGTTGTGGGCATAAAGTTTCACTTTCAACAGCAGTAATTATATGTAAAGAATGTTGTTTTACATAAAATCCCAGAGCCTATTCGTCTAGCTGATTTAATTTCAAGAAATTTGTTAAGGAATGAAGGACTTCTCCCACACATGAATTCTAAATAAACAAAAAAATATAAAAAGAAGATTAGTGTTAAACAGAAATGAAAAGCCAAAAATCTAATTCTTTTCAAAAAGGTGTTAACAAATTAATCTTAAATCAATCATTTATTATGATTAAAAAAAGATACAAGTTGAAGAGATTTATCTCTCAAATATTGTATTATATTTTAGTAGGATAAGAATAGCTGAATTGTTTACATTAATAAATAAAAGGTGTAAAGATTCATTTCAATTATTACATATCAATCCATCATATTCAGTTGAGAAAGCTAATGAATATTTTCATATTAAAGAATGTAATTTTCAACTCCAAAAATCATTTGTAAAAGAAATGAAATTATTTCCTCATCTAGAAACAATCTAGTTTACAGAACAAACAATTCAATTTCTTCCTTTAATTCAATCACAAATTAAATTAATTCGACTTCCTGTTATTAGTCCAGAATCTACAATATTAAAAAAGAATTATTTGAAAGAAAGAATTGCTTCATTGTCATTAAAAAATCCTAAATTCTCTTTTGATCTTTCAGAATTTATATCTTTAACAAGTCTATCACTTATTATTAAAAATCACTTAAGTGTTAATGATTTTATTAGAAATAGATATCATCGTTTTGAAAAAGGTTATGTTTTAATGGAAGGATTTGTTGATACAAATTTTATTAATCACATTGATCGATTTAATATTAAGAAAGTAGTTATTGAGTTTGATAAACAAGAAATATTAGAATCAGTCATCAAAAATAAAGAACTTCTCAAAAGAATTACATTTTGTTACAAAGAATGTTATAATAATATTTCTAATAGTGTTATTATTCATAATAAAAGATTAATTAATGAGTTTAAAATAACAGAAAAAGGATTTGATAATGAAACATTAATTCGATATTATCCTGAGCATATTAAAATAAATGGATTTAGTAAAAAGAAGATTAAAATGGATTTTAGTTCATATACATTCATAAAATCAATCAAATCAACAAATTCTTCAATTTATTTTAATCCACTAATAAGTCTAACACATCTAGAATCAAAATATTTCTATAAAATATCTTCTCTTAATGAATTATATCTTCAAGGAAAAAATATTCAAGATGTATCTTTTCCTAATAATTTAACAGCATAACAATCACTGATTTTATTCAAATTTCTAATTATTCTCAATTAGTTCGACTTTCTTTATGTTCAAATAAACTATTTCAAATTTCATTATGTCCAATGTTAACATATTTGTCTTTGTCATGTAACACATGTAATAGTCTTTGTTCATTAACAAATTTAAAAGTATTGTAGATAAACAAAACTCTTAAAAATGTTAGTATTGAATCATTTTATCCTAATTCATTAAAATTTTTACAATATTATTCTAATTCTCTTCCAAAGAAATTACCAATTACACAATTAGTATTAAATGTTTCTTTAAAAGAACATAATACATATCATTATTCATGTCTTTGTAGTTTAAAAATATTAGGATTATTTCATATCTAATATTACTTCCTACTTCTTTGACTTCATTAACTGTATCATGTTTTGGTTTATCACAAAATCATATATCATTTAAGGATTTAAATTATATTAATGTTAAGGAATTTCACATTGAAAATTGTATTACTCAGAATGTAGAATTACCGTCTTGTCTTGACTCACTTTATCTTCATTACTCAGTATTTGAAATAATTAATCCAATTATAGTTTATACTCTGGTGCTTAATGAAAGTAAAATTAATAGTGAAATGATTCAAAAAGATTTTATAAAGAAATTCTATTCCAGAAGATCAAAAGAAAGTGAATTTATTAACACTGAATGGTATTATCACTTCCTCAATTAAAATCTTGTTATTATCAGAAATAAATAATTTGTTATTTTTAATTTAGTTTTAAATCTAATAAAAACAATTTTATTAATGAATGAACTTTCAATATTCTTTTATGGAGATTCAAATCTTTATGGGATTGAAGCTGTGACTTATAAACGTTATTCTTCCAAAGACAGATTTTCTAATATTGTAATTGAACAATTAAAAAAAGAATTTACAAAAGTCAATTGTATTGTTGATGGAAAACCTGCTCGTTCATTAAAATATGAAAACATACCATTTGGTATTACTAATGGGTTAAAAGAATATGATCAATTCTTATTAAAGATTACCTCCAATCCATTTTCAACAAACAAAGTATTAATTATTTCATTATGTATTAATGATATTCTTTCAAAAGCAACTTCACAACAAGTTATTGATGCGTTACAACAATATATCGAAAAAGTTCAAAAACAAACAAAAATAATTGTTTTAATTCCACCACCACTTCAATATTGTACATTTGAAAGTTGGAAATCTACAGTAAATCCAGTGATTGAAGAATCATTGAAATTTGTTCATCAATTAAAAATTGTTGTTGAATTATGGAAAAAGCAAGGAATAATAGATGGGTTTGTTGATTTAGATGGGATGAGTGTTGGAGAAGATGGTGTTCATTTCACATCAGAAGCACATCACCAAATTGCAGAAAAGTTACTTTCAGTTCTTCATGAAGTTTTAAATTGAATTATTTTCGCAGATTATTAAGTTAAAAAGTAATAAAGATAAAGTATAAAAGAACTTGGATGATTAAAGAGAATTAACATTTCTTATGACAATAAAATCTATAGTTATTTATGCTGATGAAGGAACTATTAATGTTTGTGTTCATTATTCAATGAAAATGCTTCATTCTCAATACCAAGAAGCTAGAATAAGAAAAATATATGCTAATGAATTAATTGAAGGTAAATGGATTTCTGAAACTGATTTATTTGTTATGCCAGGTGGTGCTGATCGTCCATTTCACAAAAAACTTAATGGAATAGGAGTCAAAATATTGAAAGAATTTATTAATAATGGTGGAAAGTATCTTGGAATTTGTGCAGGGGCATATTTTGCATCATCATTTATTGAATTTAATAAAGATATTCCAAATGAATTAAGTCTATGTGAAGAAAGAACATTAAAACTTTTCAATGGTATTGCACATGGACCAATATACCAAGGATTTGAAGAATACTCTGAACGAGGAGCTGTCATAATTCCTATTTATTATCAAAATAATCAAAAAGTAGAACTTTATTATAATGGAGGATGTTCATTTGTTGACAATTTAAATCAATACAAAGAGAATCATTTTCTTGCAAAATATCAAAATGGAATGAATGATTTATTCTTTGACACTATTGGTAAAGGAAAAGTTATTCTTTCTGGTCCTCATTTTGAGTTGGACATAGAATGGTGTGGTAAAATGCTTAAAGAACATCAGAAAAGTGAATTTGAAATGAGAAGAAAAGTCTTTTTGAAACATATTTTTTCATATTTTTAATCACATTGTTATTAATAATCTTTATTTTTATTTATTTCATTTTGATGATTAACACTATCAGAGTGTATAATGACATTGGAACATCCGTTCTTTGTGTTCATAACACAATTCAATTGTTTCATCATTTTTTCCCTTGTGCTAATGTTTTTAAAATTTCTTCTTCAGAAATTAAGACGAACAAATGGATTGAAAGTACTGATTTGTTAGTCATACCAGGAGGTGAGGATTTACCTTATCTTGATAAACTTCAGATTGATGGAATTGAACTGATTAAGTCGTTTGTTTTCAATGGGGGAAAGTTCTTAGGGATATGTGCTGGAGCATACTTTTCATCATCATACATTAAGTTCTTTTTAACTTCTCAATTAGTTATTGAAGGAGAACGT
>NW_001853103.1:6429-21939 GCF_000209125.1 Entamoeba dispar SAW760
TTCTTATAGTGGTATTTCATAATTATTAAAGTATTAGAACATTAAGAAGATAATGCATTGAATGTACTTATTCAAATACTGAGTGATAATTGATTATTTTTATTTTGTCATTTTGAACATAAAAATATTTCTTTTGATGAAAAGACACATAGATTAATCAAAATTATAATGATTATGAAGATTATATGAATTAGATGGAGAATTATAAGAACAAGAAAATGAATTATTATAAAATATCTACATATGAAATAAATAAAGAAGAGAGGTTCAAAGAATAAACAAAAGAAAGTATTATATACAGAAATAAAAGAAGAAAGAAGATAGTAATTTAATACCAATAAGAGATTGCATGTTAAAACATTAATTTAAATATATAGAATAGATAAAGAAGAAGTGATAATGATTTATTAAAAGAATAGAAAGTATTAAAATGAAATTGAATTATATGATTTATATAATAAAATAAGAATTAATCATAAATATTTGAAAGGTAAATAAATAATGAATAAAACAGAAATAGATGATAAAGAAATAAATTAAAAAATGAAGAAGAATAACATATCAGAAATAGAAGAATAAGAGATTATAGTGAATTTCAATTAATTTTATAGAAAAATAAAAAGAATGAAGAAAAATAAATTTAAAATAATGAACGAATTTGTATTAAATAATAAAATATACAAATATTATATAATGATACAAGAAAAATGGATTTATTAAATAGTATAAGTTATCAATTATGTATAAAAATAATAATAAATGAAAATGTATTTATTGTAATTAATTTATAACACAAATACATTTACCTGATGAATATGATAAAATAGAAATAAATTAATAAAAATACATGATATAGTGATTAGAGCAATATTGAAAGAACATAGAGAACAATTAGTAATAAATTGTGCTGGAAAGCTTGCCAGAACAATTAGTAATAAATATGATTATAATAAATTGAATAATTCAGTTATATAAAAATGATTTTTAGAAATAAATAAATCAATAAAGGTTTATGAGAAGAGGTTAGTGAAAGGAATATAAAACAGATAATACATATTATTAAAAAAGAATTAATAATAATAGAAATATCAATTTATCACGATTCTTGTAGAAGTTTGAATAAAAAGAAATAGAAATAACTATTTATATAAATAAAATATATAAACAGATATATTGTATGTTTTTACAACAATTAATATACTTGTAAAAACAAATATAAGAAATAAAAATTATAATAGAATAAGTAAAATAAACGAAAGAACTATTACAATTTGAAACAGAATAAATAATAATAATAATAAATATAACACACATTAAATAATACAAATTAAATATATTTCAATTAAAATTTGCATAAATTTGAACTATTTTAAATTAATTGATGTTTGTTTTATTTATAACTTACTTATTATAGTAATATAATACATCATATTTACTATATTGTACTTGCTCATTAGATTAATGTAATTATTTAAATAATAAACTAAACAACAATAAATATAGTAATGAAAGAAAATACAATAAATTATAAATTAAAAACAAATGATGATAATTTAATGTAAATAAAATTATAAACATAAAATGAAATAAATAAAATCACAAATCAAATATAATAATTAATAAAATAAATACAAATAACCAATAAAATAAGATAATAGAATAAAGAATAATCAATAACAATTCATCATTCATTAAATATAAATAATTTATAATAGTTAATATATTTATATTATTATAAATGAAATTGAATTAAAATTTAAATATAATAAATATATAACATAAAATAAGAGAATATAAAGAAGAATATAATAATAAAATAAGATATATTCATTCTTATTATTTATTATATTTTATTTATATTTTATTTTGTATTGATTTTATTTTATATTCTTTTTTATTTTTATATTTCAAATAAATAATAATGAATAAAAATTATTTCATTTCAATTACAATGATTCGTTGTGGTATGAAACGATCTGGATATTGTTTTCCACAAAGTGCATTTGATATTCCTTTATATGAAAATGACCATTGATTACAATATGATATTGTTTTATTATTTTCTTTACCAATAACGATATCATGTTCATATTGTCCAAATGCAAACAAACAATTATCTGATTGATTATTTAACCAAAATGCATGTTGTGGTTGTTTAATATCAAATTTCATCATTCCATCGATTCTTCCATTTGATTCTAATGAAAACAAAAATGAGTTTGGATCATATATAAAATCTCTAACTTTATCAATTTTCACATTAACATATCCTCCAAATTTATTTCCATATTCATCTTCAATAATAATTATTATATGTTCTTTATTTATTATTCTATATCCAAACGTTGATGTATTTTCATTCCAGTTATCAATATCTGAATCAAACAGTATATTTCCTATTTTTCTACTTGTCCATTCTTCTAGTTGTTTCATTCCTTCAATTGTGATCATTCCTTTCATACTTTTTAATTTCTCTTCTTCTTGTTTCTTTCTTTCTTCTTCTTTTTTCTTCTTCCTCTCTAAATAATCACTATAATGTGTTTCCCATTCTTCTTTCTTTTTATTAAATCTTATTTTAATAATGTTAATTTCTTCTTCTAATTTTTTAATTTTATCTTCCATATCCATTTCTTCCATATGAATGATTTTGTCTATTAGTTCATTCTTAGCTTTATTAACTGTTTCTGAATCATCATTACATTCTTCTATTATTTTGTTCATTTTATTTTTAATTATTTCTATTTTATTAATTGTTTCTTGTCCTTTTTCTATTACCACTTTTCTTCTTCTAACTACTTCATCAATTCTATCAAATATTCCTTCTCCTCTTTTAATTGCTTGTTCATATGTTTCATTATCTTGTTTCTCAAATATTTCATTTTTAATACTTCCTAAATAATATTGATATTGTTTATTAGTATCATCAATTGATTGTTGAATATTTGGAAGTGTTTCCACTATTTCTTTAATTAATTGGTTACTCATCACTGATTCCATTTTAATTTAATAAATATCAGATTAAAATAAGAAGATTAAATATAAATACACATTTATAACACATTATTTTATTTATTATTTTATCATTATATTATTTTATTCCATATTTTCACATAATAAAATGTGAAATAAAATAATTTATTTTTAATCTTCAGTTTTCTAAAATATTATAAAAAACGAAAAATCAAAACTAAAAAATAAAATGAACAAACATCAAAAAAGATATAAATTAGTTGTATTTGGAGCATCGAGAATTGGTAAAACTAGTACTATACTTCAGTTCATTGGTGGTAGATTTATTGAGACATATCAACCGAGTGGAGATGAGACATATCAAAAGACAATTCAAATTGATAATAAAAGAGTAGAAATAGATATCAGTGATGTTTGTGTTAGCGAAGAGTCTAAAGGATCAACTCATTACTATATAAGAACTCGAGATGGATTTATATTAATGTATTCGATTACTTCAAGATATTCATTTGACTTAATACAAGATATTCATAATGAAATTTATAGAATAAGAGATAAAGAAATGAACGAACACATCCCATGTATCATTGTTGGAAATAAAAGTGAGTTAACCGAGGAAAGAGAAGTTGGAACAGAAGAAGGAATGAAGTATTCAGAAAGTGTTCGATGTCATTTTATTGAAAGTAGTGCTAAAAGAAATGAAAACATTAATGAAATATTTGAAATAATTACAAAGGATGTTATTAAATATAAAGAAAATAACAATCAAATAGAATCATCTAACGAAGAAATAAAACAAAAAGGATGTTTTATTGTTTAAATTATAAACATTAATTGAAATAAAGATATTAACAAATAATGTTTTAAATGAATATAATAAATGAAATATAAAGAATTTAGAATAAAAATTAAATGAATTATCATAACAATATTCTTTATATCATTTGTAACTAACTAAATCATTAAATAATACATAATCATTCATTTGTAAATAATTTTAATGTTTTATTTCACTATTCTTTGAACTTAATTATTCTTATTTTAATTATTCATCTCTTATTAATTTTATTTATTGACTTTATGTACATTTAATTTCTTCATAATTGATATAGTTGTTATTTCTTTATTAAATAACTAATAGAATGTTTTTAGAATTGTAATATATAAATTATATCAAAACAAATAACAAGATAAATAAGTGATGATAAATAAAGATATATGAATAAAAATGATATTCAATTAATAATCTATTATTCTCTCTTCTCTTTATTCAATACTCGTATTAACATTAAATAAAAAATATTCAAAACATATCAAATCAAATGTTTAATTTCTATTCATCTTATTCATACAATGACAAAATATGATGAAATTAATAATAAAATAAGAAATAATAAATAAATAAAATGAACAATCAATAATAAAGAGTATTTATTGATAAATCAATATGTTTAATCAATCATCTAATAATGTTTTAATTGATAACACTACATATTTTATAATGAATCTGTTGATTATTACAAGATAAATTGTATTAAATATATTGTAGTTGTTAATAAAGAAATTGAAATAATATAAATTAAATAAGTAATAATTAATGAAATAATTACATTACATCAATTAATTAATATATAATTCAATAAAAACAATATAATTAATGAAATTACAAGTATTTAATATTAAAAACATCAAATTGTTTAATAAATGATAATTAATTTAATAACAAATCAAAAAGATCAATAACCTAATAAAATTAAGTTATAAACGAATAGTACAATAGAATTAGAAGATAATGAATAAAATAAAATAATCATTTCTCACTTTTCATAATTTCTAACTCTGAAAATATCTAATTATTAACATGTTTGTTATCAATATTTGAATTTAAGAAAATTAATATATTCTTAACCAATTTAATGTGATGATGAAAAGAATAATAAAATTAATGAAATAAATAATGAATAAACAACATTAATTAATTTATTGTTATTAATTTAGATTTACAAAATATCAATACTTGATAGTACATGATATGTTATTAGTTAATATGTTAATGTTTATCATACAAATAATAAAATAATTCATGAAATAAATGTAATTAAACATTATAATTATGTTTATATTGAAATTATAACATTTTATTCAATTTATTTGTTTTATACAAATTAATTTGATTGATAATGTTTTATATTAACAAGTGTATCAATAACATGATAAAAATTAATTTTATTTAATTAATCAAAAATATAATAAAATAAAATAAAATTCAATCAATCAAATATAAAGAGAAGCAGCAAAAATGATATCTCTCTTAATTAAAGTGATTCCTTCTTCAAATTTCTTTGCTAAATCAGGATTTCCCATAAATTTACTTGCATCAGTCATTTGAACTAAAAGTTCTTCTAATCTTCTCATTCCACGAATAATACTTCCTTCAAATAATTCACTTCCATGAATTAATTGAGCAAAAGTCATTCCATCACACCATGATTCAACAATTGGTAACATTGTTGGTCTAAATTGTTCAATATATTTATCAACATTAATATTTAATCGACAATCTGCCATAATATTTCCAATACGTCTAGCATTAGTAATAATAAGAGCAAAACTTTCTTCTAAATCTTTTGGAGGTTGAATTGATTCTTTTGGTTTTTCATCTAATACAAAACATCCTAATAAAGCAGTTGCTTGTTTTGAATTTAATGAACTAAATACTCCACTAAATAATAATTCTGTTAATAATATTTCATTTCCTGCTGAAAGTTCTGCAGCAACTCTTCCTTTAGTTTGAATAATATCATCTTCACTAACATATCCTAATCTTTTTAATACTCTTCTCATTCCTCTTAATTCATCTTTTAATATAACATCTTTTGATTGAATAACAGTATTTCTTAATACATTAATTTCTTCTCTAATATTTTCTCTTTCAACAAATTTATCAAATTCTTTTTTAATATTATCATTCCATTCAATTTCTTTCCATCTTTCTTCTAATTCTTTAACTTTTTTAATTGATTTTATAATATTTTCTTCTTTAATTTTCATATCATTAATAGGATCTAATACTGGTAATTTAAAATCTGGATATTTCTTTTTAATTGCATTATTAATTTTAAATAAAAATGTATCTAAATTATCTTTAACATTATCTGGTAATCCTAATCTTAATGTAGATATTTCTGAAATACATTCAATATTAAATGTTGTAATTCCTGCTTTTCCTCCTTTTCCTAATTCTTCTGGTGTTCTTTCTAATGCTCCTTTTTTTAATGAAACAATTACACTAATACTTCCTACTTTTCTTTTTTTATCTGCTATTATAGGAACCCAACCAAAATCAAATAATGTATTTTTATCAATAATATGAACTAATCTTCCATCAACTAAAAATGGTAATATTACTTTTTCTTGATAAATATTTTCATGAATATTTTCTTTATGTTGTTCAATAGCTAATTTAAGATGATATATTGGTTTTATAATATTTTCTTCTGTAAAAATATATGTTTTTTCTTTTTCTTCTAATTCTTTTAATTTCTTTTGTAATTCTGGTAATTTATTATTTGTTTGAAATTGTCTAAATGATTTACAAATTAATCCTTCTGGATCTGCTGCTTCTAATTTCATTAAATTTAAAACCATATTATATCCTAAATAAAATGATGATGTTAATGGATCTGCTTTCCCAAAAATCATATTTTTTAATACTGTTGGTTCTATTTTTTGATCTACCATTAAAATAACTGTTCCTTGTTCATCTTTTCCTCTTCTTCCTGCTCTTCCACTCATTTGAATATATTCTCCTGGTCTAAGATATCTAGTTTCTTTTCCATCATATTTTTTTACTTTAGTAAATACAACTGTTCTTGCTGGCATATTTAATCCCATAGCAAATGTTTCTGTTGCAAATAAACATTTTATTAATCCTTCTTGGAATAATATTTCAACTGTTTCTTTCATTATAGGTAATAATCCTGAATGATGCATTCCTACTCCTTTTAATAATAATGGAAGAAGTTCAGTTATTTGTTCTAATTTCCTATCTTCTGCATTTAAACATTGAATAGCATTATTAAATATTTTTCCAATTATTGTTTTCTCATCATCTGAAGTTAAATCCATTCTATTACATGTTTTTGCCATTATTTCAAGTTCTTTTCTATTAAATGAAAATATAATAACTGGTGCTAAATTATTTTTCATTATCATTGTAATAATTTTAATAACATCCGGTTTATTATTCATTTGTTTTCTTGTTGTTTTAATCCCAACTGCATCAAGTCCAAGTGTTGTTAATGCTTTATTAAATCCTTCTTCTCTAAATTTACATTCTTTATCAACAACTAAATAAATCCCATTTCCTCCTGCTGGAAAAAGATAATGACATAATGGTGTTGGTCTATAATCTGTATAAACAACATGACATACTTGTTTATGAATATTACTTATCCAACTTGCAAATTCAAATGCATTTGGTATTGTTGCTGATAAAAATACATAATGAACAGTATCTGGTAATAAAATAATTGATTCTTCCCAAACAACTCCTCTTTCTTTATCTCTCATATAATGAACTTCATCAAATATAACCCATGCTACTTCTCTCATAACATCATTCCCTCTATATAACATATTTCTAAGAATTTCTGTTGTCATAACAAGACATGATGCTTCTTCATTAATAGTAATATCTCCAGTTATTAATCCAACATCTGTAAATTGTTCTTGAAGATCTCTATATTTTTGATTAGATAATGCTTTAATTGGTGATGTATAAATTACTCTTTGATTATTTTTTAATGCACTAGCAATTGCATATTCTGCAACTGCAGTTTTTCCTGCTGAAGTATGTGCACTAACTAAAACACTTTCATTTTGACCAATACATGATATTGAAAGTCTTTGAAAATCATCTAATGTAAATGGATATGTTTTAGCTGGTTCTCTTGGATATTGTGGATTCAATGTTTGTTCTGTAGCTGTTTGTCCATCTGGTATTGCAACTTCATGTGTACATCCTTGATATTGTGCTTCAAGAATAGGTGTAGATTCTGGTCTTGGTAATAAATCTTTATATTTATCTTCAATAATTTTTCTTCGTTTCATTATATATTCATTAATTTCTTCTTCTTCTTTAATCTCATCTTTACTTTGAGTTTCTGGTTGAAGAAAGTCAAACATATCATCAACATTAGAAGTCATGTTTTTACTAATTAAACCAACTTAGTTGTTAGTTTATTGAATAAATAGGGTTTAATTTCCTTTTGTATTATCTTTTTGCTTTGACACTTTCTTTAAATTATATTATTGAAAAAAAAAAAAGAAATTAAAAAGGAATAAAATATAATAAATTTTATCTTTATTAACTTAATAAAGAAAAATTATACAAAACCAGTTGAATAAAATACAAAACAGATATGATTTTGTGATTAGTTTAGAAAGGAAAGAATTTTTAAATTATTTCCATTGGATTAAATTCATCACTATCAAATGTATTTGTTGTTTGTTTAGGTGGAAAATGAGAATATGTTAATTGATGATTTCTAATAAATGGTTCTTCTTCTTCAATGTCAATATTATTTAATTTATTTTTAATATTATTTAATCCTGGATTTTCTGATCTATTTGGAGAATCAGTAAATACATGTGGTATTTCAGAATCACCAACTGATTGAACTTGTTTCTTTTGATTATATTGAAGTATTGGCTCACTAATAGATAATCGTTTTGAATTGATTACAAGATTTTTTGAAATTGAGACTGGTCCATTTCCCAATCCACTTTTATTCATCCTGAAGATTTTTAGTTTTTTTTTTCTTTTTATTATTTTCAAATTAAAGATCTTTTCTTGTTATTTTGAATTGATTTTTTTTGTTTTAAATTTGTTTTTTATTTTCTACTTATATCTTATTCTTTTATTAATAATAAGTAAAAATGTTTTAATATAAATTCAAAAATGTTAAATAATTTTATAATTGAGAATTGAAAAAGATATAAGAAGAAAAGAAAGAATGATAATTTATAATAAACTTAATGATATTTCAAATTATAATATAGAAGAATATTAAATCTTTAAAATGTTTATTTCTTTTAGTATGGTTGAAGAGAAACTTCAATTTGATGATCAAATGTTTTTAATTTTTATAACAGGATTTATTGGAATAATTATAATAATTTGGATATTATATTTTATTCGTAAACAAAGAAGTATTCCTACAACTTTTCCATGTCAATGTTCTAAATGTCAAGAAAAGAGAAAAAGAATGATAACAAAGAATCAAAGAATTAATTTATCAACAATCTTTCAAGTTTGTTATTCATTATATTAAGATATATTATTATAATAACTTACAATATTTTAGTTTATCATTATTGGTATTTTAACATTTATTTTTATTCGTAATATAATTAAAATTAATTCATCAAAGATTATTATATCTCAACCAATTTTTGATCCTTATATTATTTTAGGTATTTCATCTTCATCAACTGATAAAGAAATTAGAAGTGCTTATCGTAAATTATCATTAAAATATCATCCAGACAAAAATAAAGAAGAAGGTGCTGAAGAAATGTTTATTCAAATAACAAAAGCATATGAAACATTAACTGATCCATCTAAATTAAAAGTATGGAAAGAAACAGGAAGAGAAGAAGGTGATAAATTAGAAACAAAAGGAATAGGACTTCCAATCTTTCTTACTTTAGAGAAGAATAGAAAATTTATATTAGGGTTTTATATAACTATTATAGTAATTATTTTTCCTGTAAGTGTATGGTTAATGATTAGAAAATACAATAAGAAAGATAATAATAATTTAACAATGGAAACTAATGCTATATTTATACAATTAATCAATTCTAATTTAAACTTCCCTTCAATGATTGAAGTTTTATCATTAGCAAATGAAGTAAGAGAAGTTGTTATTATTCGTCCAAATGATAAAAACTTTTTACCAGTTATTCAAAAGAAAATAAAAGAAGAATTTATAAAGAAACCAACTTATAATGTTCCTGAAGCTGTTAAAGCACAAATATTAATTGGAGCTCATTTATCTAGATTACATGAAGAACTTCCAAATTATCTTAGAGATGACTTAGATTCTATTCTTGAAGTTATTCCAACTGTACTTCATGGAATGGTATCTGTAATGATGGGAAAGAAAAATCTAAATGGAGTTTGGCAATGTATTAGATTAAATGCTATGATTACTCAAGCATGTGGAGAAAATGATGATTTCTTACAAATACCAGACTTTAATGAAGGAGGAAAAGTTTTTGGAAAGAATATGACATTTGAACGTATCACGAAAATGACTCCAGAAGAACGAATGAATTTAATTAATGAAAAAATTGATTGTATTGAAATAGAAAAACAACATAAAGTTATTGAACCAAAAAAACAACGAAGTGAAGTTAAGAAGAGAAATATAGAAAGTATGAAAGAAAAAGTTAAAAGAGCATTGGATGAAAAAGCTATTAAAGAAGGAAAAAAACCAAAATTTAATACTAAAGATATTAATGAACATAAATCAAAAGAGATAAAAGAAATTAATGAGAAACTTGAAAATAATATTGAAGAAAATATTAAACTCAATGATAATCAATTAATTAATGAAAGAAGAAAACAAATTATTAATTTCTTTAATTATTATCCTACTAATATTACTTTTATTGTTAGAGCAATGAGTATTACTGGAACAAGAAAAGTAATTTCAGGAATACCTATTCTTGTTACTATTAATGGATATCGTTATCCTAGAAATGAAAATGGTGAAATTATTCCACAATGGAAGAGTAAATTAGATGATATTCTTAATAGAGAAAAAGAAGAATTACCAGAAGAACCTGATGATGCTGAAGAACTTCTTAAAAGTACTAAAGAAGATTTTGATAAAGAAGAAAATGAAATTGATCCAGAAATCCCAGATGTAGAAATTGTTCATGAACCACCAAAAGATGTTTATGTTCATAATCCATATTGTCCTAATACTAGATTAGAACGTTGGTGGTTTATTATTACTGATGTAAGAAATCAAGTTGTTCTTAATGCTACACATGGATATATTCCTATTTCTGAATTACCATTTATCACAAAAATATATCTTCCTTCTCCTAAAGAAGAAGGAACATATGCTGTATTATTACATATTATTTGTGATTCATATCTTCATTGTGAATGGGCATATCCAATTAAATTCACTGTGATTCCTCGTCCTGTTAGAAAGAACAATAATCCACAACAAACAAATCAAAATGAGGAAGAAGAAGAAATGTCTGAAGAAGAAGGTGTAGAAGAAGAAGAAAGTGATAATTAATTAATTACAATATGTCTTTCTCTAACTATTTTTCGATTCTTTTTTTTCTCAATTCATCAATATAACATCTATCATTTATAATTTTAGTAAATGTAAGTGATTTGATTCATAAATTAATTTATTTTCAGTCTTATATTATTTTGTTGTTGAATACAATGAAAATTTAGAAGATTTATATGAAATGTTATTGCTTTGGGTTGTTTAGCAATAACCATAAATTATATTTTTGTTTGAAAAATGAATAACCGAAGAAAGAGCAAAAGTTCTATCACGTTTTAAAATAACAAAAGAATTATATAAATTGTAAAGTTAATAATAATAATGGCAACACCTACCTTTGATGAAAGAGGTTTAATGCTTGATGGAAAGTTATATGATAGTACAGTTCCAGAGTTAGCTCGTGAAAGAGAATCTTGTTGTGAGAAGATTATTGATTTTAATTGTGAAAGAAATGCACAAAAGAGATTAGAAATGCTGAAGGATATTGTTGGAAATCTTGGAGAAAATAGTTGTATACTTCCTCCATTTCGTTGTGACTATGGTAAATACATTTCTGTTGGTCATGATACATTTGTTAATTATAACCTAACAGTATTAGATGCTAACTACGTTAAAATAGGTAGTCATGTCTTGATTGGTCCTAACGTCCAACTTATTGCAGCTACTCATCCAACTGACCCCCTCATTAGAAATTCTCTGGTTGAATATGGACTTCCTATTGTAATTAAAGATGGTGCTTGGATTGGTGCAGGTGCAACTATTCTTCCAGGAATTACAATTGGAGAAAACTCCGTTGTAGGTGCTGCTTCTGTAGTTACTCGTGACGTTCCAGATAATACAATTGTTGCTGGTAATCCTGCAAGAGTTATCAGAAAAGTTTCAGAACATCCAGGGTGGACAAGAGAACAGCGAGATGTTCCATTGAACTAATTAAGAATAATTTATTTAATGCTCAAATAACTTTTTCTTGTTTTTTGTTTGTTATAACATAAATTATTATTTCTTCATGAAAAGAATAATCAAACAAATTAAAATTGATTAGTAATGACAATACGTTTATTCAAATAAATAAGTAATTAAATGCCAATGCAATAACTTAACTAAGTTCTGGATGACGTTCAATATAATCTTTTACATACCCAAATTTCATTACTTCTTCATCTTTTTTTAATTGAAGTTTTTTTCCTAATAGTTCTGGCTTACTTTTTCTGAAAGAATCAGCTTGGTTTAACATTTTGTCAACTTGTTCTCTTTGGTCATCTGTAAAGAAGTCCATGTTGAGAATAGCTTGAGATAAGACTTCAACTAATGCCTCTATTTAATATTAGTAATATAAGAAAATTTTGTAAAATAATTAAAAAACAACAAACTGAATTGAGATTTAATAACACAACACTCAAACGCCTTTTTGAGTAAGAAAAATGGAGTAGCAAATTTTCTTCCATTATCATCATCAAGACCATTTAATTCTTTTATCATTGAAATATAATTTGTTTTTGAATGTTTTGATGCACTAAAAATAATCTTAAGATCTCCAAGAGCTTTAATAAAACAACCTACGTCTTTAGGATCACAAATTTGAATTAAAATTTGAGTTGTATTTAACCCAGATTCATTTAAATAGCTTCTAAGTTCTTGTTGATTTGTAATATTATTTACTTGTGGTTGAGGAGTAATATCTTCAATTTTAGCAATAAGATCATTTAACTTGTTTAATTCTTCTCTATTAAAGATTTCAAATCTCGATATATCCTTTGATAATGAAAAAAAGCATTGAAGGTCTCTGCATTCTACTGGGTTGTTACAAAGACTATCTGAAACGACCCTTTTGAATAATTGATATAATGTTTCGTTTAATGTTTGAGTTAATTTTCTGTAATCAACTTTCTGAATATTAGGCATATTTTCTTTAATTTGTGTAACACATTTTTGAAGTTCCCATACAACTTCACCAAAAGGCTCTGGATATTTGTTGTCTTCAATCACATTTTCTAGTCGATTAGTTATTTCATCTGCAATAGTATTCATCTGAAGAGGTATCTCATCTTCTTTAATTTCATATCTTTCTTGCTTTAAAATGTTCCTTTGAGGTTCTATTGGATATATCGCATTACTATAAGGTTCATTTTTTATCGAAATTCCACTTAATAAAATACTTTGTGGTAATTGAAATCTTGCTGTATTTCTTTGTTCAGAAAAGTTATCTTCCCTCAAGAAGTCTGGAAGATCAGAATCGTCATTGTCTACGTTTTGATTAAACTCTGGAGATTCAGATGGGCTATATCTTTTCATTTTTATTTTCTGAATCTCCCTCTTTATTTATTCCAGTTTTTTTTTGTTTTTATTTTTTCTATTTTACAGTTTAAAAGGCAAAAATGAAAAGCTGAATACACGTCATTTTGAGAAAAAAAATTAAAAAAGATGAAAAAGAATAAAAAACTTAAGAGATAATTTAAAAAAAAATATTCCAAAAAGGTAAAAAATAGTTAAGAGATGAACTAAAAAAGGACTAATTAAAATAGATGGAGGAAAGTATTCATAATATTGAGCTCAAACAATTTGTCTTTGAAAAATATATGGACAATAGGACAGTTGCAGATAAGTATTTAATTGACTCAATAACAACAATTCAACAAAAAGGTAATGAGACACAAACAGAGGTTAGTACTTTAAACCAACGCCTTTCTCAATTAGAGACAAAGGTGATTCAACTAGAAGAAGAGAACAAAACACTGAAGGAAACAATGGAAAAACAAATAAAAGAAAGAAGTGATGAAATTGAAAAAATGAATCAACGATATTCCCTTTTAGACTCTATATTAAAAGACGTTGTCAAGAGTCTTGAAGAAATGAAAAGCCAAAACAAAAATACTTTAACGCCAGTTATTGAAAAAAAAGAAGGAAAAGAAATTACTGAAAAAATACAAAAAGAAGATAAAGAGTGTGAAACGAATGTTAATAATGAGATTGTATTTAAAAAAGATGAGTCAAATGAAAATGATGTTTTACAAAAGACATCACCTATCACTGAAACTGCTAAAACTCAAATCAAAGATGAAGAAAAACAAGAGATAGAAGTAGATGAATTAGAAGAAGAATTACCAATTGACAAAGAATTAAAGTCTCAAATAGAACAAATTAGTACAAAGAAAGTTATTGATGTTATTTATAAAGGAACTGAAGATGGGTTTAGTGCTGAAGAATTTAATAGATGTGTTGGAAGTTACAAGAATATATTGTTTGTTATTAAAACAACAAAAAATGAAGTATTTGGAGGTTATTGTAGTGATGTTCCTGTTGTAGATGATATAGCACGAGGAGTTTTTGGAGATAAAAACCATTTTGTATTTACTATAAAGAATAATGTCCCAATTAAATTTGTTAAAAGAGAAGTAAATTCTTATAGTACTTGGTTGTTCCCTGATGACTCAGAAAATATTCTTTGTTTTGCTGGTGCTTTTTTGATTAGCGGAAATTGTGGAGAGAATGAAGAAAGTAGATTGTCTGGTAATTTCAAGAGAGAATATGAAGATAATGGCCAAACAATTATTGACCATCAAAATTTCAGAGTTAGTGAATTCTTTGCTATTCAATTGGAATAAAGTTGATAAATGCTATTTATTCACAATAAAAAATAAACCATTTTACATCTAACCAAATTGAATTGATTTTTTTATTGTCCACTTTCGAATCCACGATTTAACATAGATGTTGATTGACTTAGCTGAATGGGTTGTGATGGAAAAGTTGGAACAATTACTTCATCATCTAATAATGTTCCTTCTCTACTATGAATAACCTTTTCTTCTGTTAAACTTGAAATTGGTTTTTGTTTTTCATGAAAAATATTTTGGGGTTGTGATTTTTGTTCATTTGGTTTTTTGTGTTGAGAGTGTTTCACTTTTGCAGATGGTAAGGAATGACGGTCAATAATTTCAAATTCGCTAGAATCTTCTTCTGAATCTCTATATTCTATTTGTTCTTTAATACGATGTAGTTCTTCACTTAACCTTTTTTGTGGTGATTCTGTTTTGTGAACATTTGGAATTGTTTGTTTTAATAAATCTTTTTGATTTATGTGATGGTGAGAGGTTTTTCTTTCTTGTTCTTTAAAGATTCCATTCCAAATCTGTTGTACTTTTTCTTTATTATCATTTACGAGTAATTTTTTTGGTTTAGTTGAGGTGGCTTTTGATGACGTCTCAACTTTGGTTTG
>NW_001853103.1:22039-28679 GCF_000209125.1 Entamoeba dispar SAW760
CTTACTACTTCTTTATAAGAATTACTCATTTTATGAAATGTAAGTTCTCTTCATTTTCTCTTCTCATAAATAATAAAACAAAAAGGTTTACTTAAAAAAATAAAGTGTTATTCAACCATTGTTTGTTCAGCACTTTCATTTGGATAACTATTTTGAGTTGTTTCTTGCTGAGATTCCCATCCTAATTCTTCTTTAATTTTACTTGTCTCTAAATCTTTTAACTCTTTACGTTCTTTCTCAACACTCTCAACTAATTCTGCTACATTTATTTCTACACCAAATAAATTATTATTTAATTGTATATTTGTTTCTTCATTTTCTATATCAATTGCTAGTTGAACAACATGTTGAAGTGATTTTTGAATTGCATTTGATGAAGCAATAGGGATTTTTATAACCATTTCCATTTGACTTTCATTTACTCCGTTTACTTGTACAAAACACCTCTTTTCTTTTCTACAGTATGCTGTTTGAAGTAATGAACTACATAATTCTTTTTTGACAGTAGAATAAGGAAATATTTCTGCGTCAGGAACTAATGAATATTCTGTTTCAATTAATGCTTGATTAATTTTTTCACCTATTTCTCTCAAGAAGTTACGACTTGATTTATACTCTTTTTCTGTATAATCCCAACTACCTTTTCTAAATAATTCAACTTTTTCTTTAATAACTTCTAATAATGCATCATCATCTAATAATGAAAGACCTATATTTTTACGTTCAACGTGAACACTTTGATCACTTGGTTTTGTTGTATTAGAAGTATTAACATATTTATGTGGGTTTAAATCTACTTTATTACCATTGATATAACTATCTATTCCAAATTGACTTGCAGGAAGTAACTCTGCAATTTTATCAATAAAATGTTCATCCTCTACAACAGGATTTCCTTCTAAATGAATGTCTGTCAACGAGAAAAGTTTACTAAATGCACGTTTCATATTTTGAAAAGATTCAATCAAATTATTTCTTACACTTAATCTTTGAAGATTAAAAAATGGACGACATCCATCTAATGAGGTTAGTAAATTATTATCAATAACTAATTGTGAGATTGAACCAACAAATTGAATATCAATGAACTCTATTACATTTGTACTTACATCAATCAAATCCATTGGTCTTTCTCTAATATTCTCTAATACTGCAATTTGGTTGTTTGACAAATCAAGTACTTTGAGATGTGGAACTGTTAATGCACTAAAAACATCTTCTGGGATTTTTGTAATTTCACAATTTGATAATTTTAGAACTTCTAATTTTTCCCATACTTCTTCTCGTTTTTTGAGTATATTGAAAAAATTATCTGATTGGGTTTTAGTCATATTCCAAACTTTAAGTTCTTTTAAACGACATTGAAGAGTATTTGGAAGATGCCAAGGTTGTTTTATTGTTATTTCAAGTGAAGAGACATTTGTCTTTTCAAGAAATGATAGTTCTAAAATAGTGTCTTCTATTTCTTTTGGTTTGTCATCATCTCCAATTGATAATTTAGATATTTGAGATAACATCATTGAAAGAGTTGGGTCTATTGTTTGTGGGGCACAAATTGTATTGAGAAATACTACCTGTGTACAATTAATACAAACATATCCATTTTCATTTTTATTTTCTACTGTTTTATAAAATAAGTCAAGTTGAAGTTTTAATGTTTCCAATAATGAACTACTTGAATTTTTGGGTTTTAACAACTCACCTAATTTTGAAATCATTCTTTGTTTATCTTTCTTTTTAAGATGAGTAATTTTTAAGTTCTTTTTTATTACTCTTTATTATTTTAACAACAAATAATTTTTACTAGTAACTCAAAAATGAATTAAAATGAAAAGAAAAGACAAATACAAAAAAAAGAACTAAATGAAAAGACAGTTGTATTAAAGGACCAAAAAGATATTGAAAAAGAGACTATAATCTTCAAAAAAGTGAAGCAAGTACATTGAACTAAATGAAGTTGTATACTAAATATGAGATTTGTATTCGAAGAATACACTTTAAAACGTTATGTAAAAATGAGTGTTGTGTTAAATGGAGAAAAGGTATTTGTCCATGGAATAAAGGAAAACAAACAATTAAAGGGTTTTGTTTTGGTTCTTCATTTGAAACTTCAACGTTATTGATTCAAATTATTTCAAGAAGTCATATGAAAATAACAATCAATATCATTAATGAGAGTTACAAAGGAAAGATCATTATAACTAATAAAAAGGGAAATTGGGTATGGACAGTTTCAGGTGATATTGATGACGTTGAAGGAAATGTTACCAAAACATATTGGAACCAACTCAAAGGAACCAAGTCAGAACAAAACACAAAAGATACCAATGAGAGCAAAGAAGATTTACATCTTAAGACAAAAAAAATTGATCCTGACCAATTATTATTAAAAGAAATGCTTGTCAGAGATACGTATCAAATTAGAAATGAAGACATTACTCCTAAAATTAAAGAAATGTTTGTTTCACAAAAATATCAATTGGAAACTTCTATCAAAGAAAAACGATTTGATGAAGTGATTAAAGTTTTAAAAGAAGATAGTATTTGTAAAATGAATTTAGAGCTTTGTCGTCAACTAATTAAAAAAGTAAATTGTCAAGGGAATGAGGTGTTTTGGCTTGGATGTTTAATTCAATTTAGAAAAGAATTAGTAAGGAATGACACATTAAACTTAAAGGAAGTAATTGTCATTGGTAAGATTGTTGGAGAAATTGAAGGGGTATTATCTATGATAGAAAATTCGATTGCTAACTGTTGTAAGATAACTGCTAATGTATTAGCCGATAGGTTAGTGACTTATATTGTTGAAGAAACAAAATACTTTAAAATTAATGGAATTATACAAGAAAAGGTTGTTGGAGAGATTAAGAACTTACTGCTTCAAGTAAAACAAGAAATGAGTATGACTAAAAATGAAAATGACTACCCTTTTGTGATGCAAATGTTTAATAATAAGGTCACAAAAAGAATTGAAATGTTTGATTCTTGGGAGATACTTGTTCTCAAATATTCACTAGATGAAATCAGTCAGTGGTGTTATTCAAATAATATCGAGTTTACTATTTATCAAGAGGCATTACACTCTAAGTTAATTCAATCATAATGGAATTTACCAATGTTTTTATACAAATGTTTGTTTATTTCACAAGTTTAATAAAAACACAAAAAAATATTTATTAGTGTATTTTATCATATAAATTGTTTTTTTTTAGTTTCCTCAAAATCTTATTTTTATTATTAGATTTACTTCTAACTAATTTTTTAAAGTAATTATAGAATAAATTCATAACTCAAAACGTCAAAAACAAACAATATTTTTATGATTTCTAAAAATAAACTATAAAAAAAATGATAAATTATATAAATATGATTTTTTATTGAAATACCTAAAAATAATAAAATTTTCCTTAATTCTTTTTAATTGTTCAATATAATTTTATTCATTTAAATATTCACAGATAACCACGATTTTATTTTTAAACTTACTACCACTACTCGTTTTTAAAGTCATATTGTTCTTTAGTTTTTATCATTAGAAATGCCCCTAAATTAATCAAAAGAGGCAAGTAAGTTCTTAATCTAACTCAAAAAATAACTATCATTGTTTCTATTTAGTTATATTATTTTGTTGTAAGTCTCTTAAAGGATTTTTGAAGAGGTTATGTTTTCTATTCAAAAAGTATATTTATAAACAAAAAATAATATTTTAGTAATGAATAATGAAAGTATTGATTTTTTTTATATTGAAAAGAGTTCATATTCACTTATACTTAGACTCTTTTATTGACTGGAAAGAAGAAAAGTAAAAGATTAGTAAGTAGTAAAAACAACTATGAAAATTCATAAACGTTGATGTAGTATTCATTTTGAAAGTGTATAACTTTTTAGTACAGATTTTATTTCTAAAAAATAGTATATACAGGGAATTAATTTATAAAATAATTTAAAAAAGTACTATTCATTTAATAAATTACTATCAATCATTGTCATTTGAACAGACACAAATAATATACCATTTTAGTATCTCATGAGTTGTTCTGAGATAACAGAAGATAGAACATTGATTTTCTTTATTATATAAATTTATGGTATGAATGTTAATTAGGTATAATAAGCTTTTACTATTTAAGGTACAACCAAAGTGTATCGTTAATTTGTATTTTGATTGCTTCTTCCTTAATTTCTTCTCATTTATTCTTCTCAAGTCAATTTTTTTTGATTAAATTTTTTTTATAAAATTATTATAGTTTTATTATAATATTATGATAGTTTTTTTGTTATTAGAATAAAATTTTAAAAAATAACAAAAAAATGTGGTTATATAACAATTATTTAATTTAAGAATTAAAAAATCATTCGACTTTACCACATGGCGAATCACCACATGATACTTAATTGCAAACCCTACATCCCAAATCAACAACTGTTATATGGAAAGAAAGAAGACGTGTTATGTTTATTCCCCGATAAAAATAGTTTTGAAAATGAACGAATTAAAAGAAAAAAAGCACTTCTTCAGAAACAAGAAGATATTAAATTTTGTACAGAAGAACTTGAGATAACTCAAGTGTATAATAGTCCTCCAATTATCCCATACAAATGAACTAAAAAATAGTCTTTTTCAATGAGATTAACTGGCGTGTATTATGTATACTATAATTCAACACCAAGTACAAATATATTTGAATATTTTTTTATTTTTAACAAAAACCCTTTTATTTTAATTATTAATTTTAATAAAAAACTATCGAAAAAAACCTCCATAATAATATTTCTATTTTTTATTTTCTTCTTTCATTAATTATTTTATTCTTTATATTAGCGTGTGTCATACCAGAAATGAAGACGAAAATTAAAATGTCTATTGTTTCTTTAAGTTAAAACCTCGCAAGATTAATGAGTGGCTGTCTGAGAGAAGACATAATGTCTTCTACTCCGATTATCCCATCGTACATTTTTTTTTAAACTTATAAAAAAAATTATTAGATATAAAAGATTGATAGAAGAGAAAGTTGTTGGGTAGTTTTTTATTGATGTTATCCAAAGACTAAAGTTGAAAATTTGATGATGTGAATCTTTGTTCAAAAAAATAAAGAACAAAAGAAATCTAAAAAAAACATTAAAAAAACTAACAAATTCAAAAAATGAACAATTGGAGCACAATTCAAAGTAAAGCATTAATACGATGGATTAATTTTGTTAATAATGAAAGTGTTGTCTCTGTCTCAAATCTTTCAAGTGTTAATTTAATAGAGTTATTAGAAAATTTAAGTGGAACAAAATGTCCGTACAAATATGAAAAAATACCAAAAACAAACTTTGCTAGAATTGAGGGGTTTGATTGTGTTATTCAGTTTGCAAAATCGTTAAATGTAAGAATTGTTGGTATTGATGGATTTGACTTATCTGTGGGAAATGAAAAAACATTTCTAGCATTGATCACTGGTATTTTAAATCGTTTTATTGGGTTAAGTTCTAGAGAAGTGAAATTAATACACCAATGGATAGCCACTTTAGTTGGACAGCCTATTCGTTCAATGCGTGAATGGGCAACAGTTCCAATTCTTGGAAAGTTATCAAAATGTCAAGTACATCCATTACAGAGATTAGAAAAATTAGGAGTTCCGATGTTAGTTGATGAAGAAGATTTAGGAAAAGAGGAGTTATCAATGAATATTTATTTAGTGTATTTGTATGAAAAAAGAAAAGAGATTGAGGCACTGAATAAAGAGATGATTATTGACTTAACTGGAGATAAAAAAGTTGTTGAAGAAACTGTCGAAGAACTTAAACAAATTAAAAGTGGAATTATCCCTAAAGGTATAGAAGAAATTAAAGAAATAAATAAAAACGAATTAACTTCTGTTAATGAAATTGAACTAAAAGAGGATAATGACTCTACTTCTACGTTTAGTTCAAGTGAGCTTGATAGTGGATTTGTCTCTCCAATGGTATCTGTTACAAGAGAAATACCGACAAACAATTGTGTTGAATTAATTGCATTAGAAGCTTTAAAAAAAGAAGAAAGTTTTAAACATGAAGTTATTGAACCTGACTTTGAGTTAAAAGAAGTTGCAAACAATTTAGAATATATTGACAAAGAAGAGTCAACCGAAGAAGATGAAGAAGAAAAGGAACAACTGGAAGATCAAAGTAATGAAATAGAAAATATAGAAAAAGGGTCTAATAATAACACTACTAACACTGTTCTAAACCATACAGAAGAGAGTACTCTAGAAAGTAATCAACCAAATAATATAAATAAAAATTATGTTGATGATAAATCTAAAGAAAAAGATAAATCAACTCATGAAGAAGAACAAACTATTCCTAATATTCAAAATCAGCAAATTAGTGATCAAAATAATGTCTTTGAACAGAAAAAAGAGAAAGATACTATTTTAGAGCAAGAAATTATTATAGAAAATAAACAAATTAAAGAAGACAATAACCAAATCAAAAATGATACTAAAACAGAACAACAAACAACAGAGACAATCACCCAAAATACATTTACTCAGTCTGGACAAAAGGAAAATAAAAAAGAAGTCTCTAGTTTAATAGAAACAAATAAAATCTTAGAAGAAAGTCAAGATGAATTAAACGAAAATAAAGTAACTGTTAAAGTTCACCAACAAGA
>NW_001853103.1:28779-31921 GCF_000209125.1 Entamoeba dispar SAW760
AGCCAATAATAATAGAACCCAATCCTTCAATTGAATCTTCACAAAAACGTAGAATTAATAAAATTGAGTTTTATAAACCAACACAATTATCTTATAGTTATCAAGAAAAAACATATATTGATTCACCAAGAAAACGTGGGATTTCTCTATCTTCTATTTCACAACAAACTGAAAATAATTCTCTTGAATTAAGTCCAAAAGAAATAGAGAAAGAAGGAATTTTCTTTACCCCAAGATATTATGGTAAATTTAAAGCTGCAGATGCCTTATCTAAAATATCTCGTCAACGATCAAATACATCTTGTAAAAAGGATGTAATCCCTGTTTTAATTGTTCCACCACAATCAAGTAATACCTCTTTAGTAGAAGAAGTTATGTTAGAACAAGACAGATTATTTAAAATGGAAACAGAGAATAGGATACGAAGAGAAAATGATTTAGCAAAGATTAGGACTTTTAAAGAAAAAAAAAGTGAGTATATGAGATGTGTTGATAGTGATTATTTAATTAAATCATATCTTGATGATTTCAAGAAATGGACAGGTAAATCTCAATACCAAATCATTTATGATTCAGCCAAAGATGAATGTCCAACAGAATTCACAGGGCTGACTAACGTTATGATATTACTTGTAGGTAAAAGGCTAAATATTTTTGGATGGTATAATACTAAAAAAATACCATCTAATGGATTTATCAAAAACGATCCTGGACATTTTGTTTTTACACTTCAAAACCCTTTTAATATTGCCCCAACACCATTTTATCCTATAAAAAAGAAATGTAAATCATGTGCTATTCACCCAGATGAGCATATATTTATTTCATTAAAAAAAACAATGAATGTAATTAAAAAAGAAAGAGTTTTTGTTGTTGAAATGGGAATGAAATTTAGTCAACGATATACAGACTCTTCACTTGCTGGAGATACCCTTTTTATTAAAGACGAAAATGTAATGGAAAAAGTGTTAGTGGTTCAATGGATGTAATTTATTTTTTGTGAAATATTAAAATTTTTAAATTTTAAATAAAAAAATTCAAATTTAATAAAATCTAATAATCATAACTTCATTTTAAAGATGATGTATCAAAATAAAATTTAGTATAGTTTATTATAATAGTAAAAAAAAATATCTTTATATGAACTTAAAAATATAATGAAGGTTTTAAATATAGAATAATAAATAGTAATAAATTAATTAATAAAAAGAACTAATTTTAAAGGGTTTGAAGTATCCAATTTTAGAATAATAAAATAATAATAAAATTTTATTATTTATTTAATTGTTCTATTTTTGATGACTTCAAAACAAAGTATAAAAGGGTTTGAATTCATAGTTTACTTCATCATAAAATGGATAGATCATTCAGTCCTGTTAATTCAGTAAGTTCCAAATTAAACAAAAATGAACAAGTGAAAAAGAGAAAGTATAATTCTGTTCATTTAGAGAATTTAAGAGAAATTCTTTATATCAGTTTATTAAATACTTGGGGATTTTCTTTTGTTTTTGTTAAACCAAAAAAATTTAATATTCATACAGTATTACCATTTATCCATATTTCCAAATGTATTGATCCTTTTGGAAATATTGTATTTAGTTATGATGAACTAAGAAATGAAGCTATTAGACTAAAAGTAGGTGAAGGAAAAAAAGATATGGAAAGGAGAATTACTCAATACATCAAAACTCGGTCAAATAATGTTCTTGTTGAGTGCATTCTTTCTATGAAATTTGTTATTGCTACAGAAAAAAAATCAACAAAAGCCATTACTGTTAATACTTCTATTCCTTCAATTAGAAAGATAGACCAAATTGTTATTTTTGATGGAACAAATCATTGGTCAATTTTATTGAAAGACAAAGGTACTATTGCTTTTCTTGATGAAGTCCATAAAGAAATATTTGAAAATGCTGTTAAAATAAATTTATGGTTAATTCCATTAACCATTTCAATTGAACCAATATTGCAATATTTACCAAATATTACACCTATTAAATAATAAATTGATAAAATATAAAAGTAAATTTATCATCGAGTATTATGTAATTATTTCAAATTATTATATCAAATTTATGTTTAACTGTTTCTGTTTTTCCATAAATAAAAAAACAAATAAAGAATATCATTCTGAAGTTGAAAAAAATAAATTGGATGATAAAAAAAGTAAGTTTAATCATCATCTGAATCACGTGAATCCTCACAATCTTCATCAAGATCAACTGTTGGAATGTATAAAAGTTTCTTTGCTTCAAGACTTTTAGCAACCATGAATGGAGTCTCTCCTTTATCATTCTTAATAGTGATATCTGCTCCAAGTGAAATTAATTTTGCAATTGTTTGTACTTTATCTCTCCAAGCAGCTTTATGTAATGGAGTTTCTCCTGTCTTATCTTGAAGATTAACATTACCACCATAATGTACTAATGTTTCAATAGTGTTTGGATATCCTGAATGTGCAGCCCAGTGCATAGAAGATTGTCCAAGTGAATCAACTTTATTAATATCAATTTTTTTAGTTGGATTATCCATATATTCTCTGATTAATTCATCTTCTCCAGCTTTTGCTGCAGCAATTAGTCTTGATGGTTTTGTGAATGTGGCTTTTGGATCTTTTTCTGCAGCTTTTCTTTTTGCAGGAATTGGTGGTTGACTCATTTCTTTTGGTTCTTTCTATTTTTAAGTTCATCGTTGGAGTTCTTTTATTCCAAGTTCTTTAATTAATTTTTTCAGAAAAAGATTTTTGTTAATTTTAATTTTGTTTTTTGTTTTTTATTTAACTGAAAATGATTTAATTATATTTTGACAGATTGTGAAACATTGAGATTATTTGACTTATTAAAAATTAAATAAAAATAAAAAAAGAAGATAGAAGAAAAAAATAGAAAAAACTGTTTCAATAAGAATATCATCAACGTGAATTGAGAATGAAACCGAATGCAGTTTCTTGGTCATTTCTAATCGACAACCTTCTGTTCTTTTTTTTTTTTCAAAAGAAAAAATTGAATATAGTATTAGTAATATTAAGACTTATAAGTTTGATCAAAGAACTATAAAAGTAGTTGAGTTGTATCTGGAGATGAATAAATACTTAAAGTGTTTATTATTTCCTTTTAGTAACTTACCACGACATTTATTAGTT
>NW_001853103.1:32021-46231 GCF_000209125.1 Entamoeba dispar SAW760
TGGCCAGCTGCTGTTGGTACAATGGTAAAGAAGCTGGTATGGGACATGAAGCAAGAGACTCTGGTTTATTTGCTGTGTCATGGTCATTTGGTAAGGCTATTGGATATGCAGCTGGAGGTTTTTTGAAATCAGCACTTGGTGCAAGTACATCATTGTATATTGCTATTGGAATTAATGTTATTATTATGATTGTTTATCCATACAGACACGTTAAATGGTTAAGAGAAAAAATTAAAAAGGAAAAAGAAGAAGAGAAAGCATTAAAAAATGCTGTTGAGATGAATAAAGAAAAACAAGCAAATGATGTAGAGGTAGATATAAGTCCTTCATTACAACAAGAAATTAAAGAATCACAAAAGAAAAATGAACAAATAAATCAAGAAGAAAAAGACGATATAGTAATTCCTAATGAAGTTGTTAATGAAGCAAATATTAAAATAAAAGTAAAATGGAATGACAAACAATTAAAAAATAAAACATATATTTATTTAGGATATATCATGCAATTAGGACTATTTGGAGCATCTTGTGTTATTACTAATCAATATATTAAAATTGCTGATGAAAAATCAATAGGAATTCCTATGAAAGGAAGTCCTGAAGATAATTTTGTTTCATTTAATTTTTTTATTATGTACTTTGCACAAACAATTATGTTTGGTATTATGAGTATTACTGATAAATGGACATATCATCGATCATTATGTTTACTTGCCCAAGCTATTTTCTTAGTATTTTCATTATTGTTAGTTGTTGTATTTAATCCATATGTTATTTTTGTGATGTCTTTTATTGCTGGATTAGCTGCTGGGTTTAGTTATCAAACATCAACCTATTACTCTCTAAGAGCAAGTGAAAAATCAAAGAGTTTATTTGTTGGAGTAAGTGAAAGTGTTGCATCTATGTCTAATGCAATTTTACCTTTAATTGCAGGACTTTTATCTAATGCATTTGGAGTATTTGCACCAATGTATTTTATTGTTGTTGTTATGTTAATAACATTAACTACAACAGCCATTGTTTATCATATTGGTTATTTTATTAATAACAAAAGACAAGCTAAACGAGCTGACCCAACTTCACATAGTGAAAATAATGAAGGACCGTCTTCTATTGAAACAACTAAACTTGAACAAGTTCAAGTAACCGAACCTAATACAGAACAACCACAACAAGAAATTTCAGAAAAGTTACAAGAAAATACTAATGAATTATTATAATTTATACATGTTTTCTTATTATTTTTATCACTTAATAATTCTAAAAATATGAAAAGAACGAAAATAAAGAAAATTCTTTTTTTTTAAACTTTTCTTTTTTTTTTTCCCTACTATTTAAAAGACTTTGAATCTTAAATCTAATCATTCACTTAAATGGTTGTTAAAGTACTTGTTCTTCTTGGAAGTTATAGAGAAAACTCAAGCAGTAGTCGCTATGCAAAGGCATTTCTTGAAGGACTATCTTCTAAAACACAAATTGAAAGTAAAACTATTAATCTTGCACAAAAAAAATTAGATGGATGTACAGGGTGTTATGCTTGTTCACCAAAAGAAAGTTTTTACTGTGTTATAAAAGATGGTTTTGAAGAAATTATGCAAGAAGTTGTAGATTCTGATATTGTTATTTTTGCATATCCAGTTTATTGGTATGCTATTCCAGGAGAAATTAAAAACTTTGTTGATAGAACTGTTTGTTTGTTTGATATGAAAACATACGGAATTAAACCTAGTTTAAAAGATAATTTCTCTAAAAAATTATTTGTTTGTATTTCAAACTCTGCAGAAGAAGGTAAAAGTATTTGTGAACGAGCTGCTTACCCTGTTCAATCTTTTGTTGAGTCATATGGTGCTAAGTATCAAGGAGTTTATTTATCTGGTACACAAAGAGAAGATAATAAAAACCAAAATCAAATCAATGAAGCTAAACAAGCTGGAATTAAGGCTTTTAATAAACTTTAATTTAGTTGAAGTATTACTTTTTTAATGAAACTAATTTCTTTCCTTTTTTTGGTTTTTATTCATTTCTATGGTTGAAATTGTAGAATAAATATGAATAAGAAAAGTTAAATGTCTTTTTTGATGATAATAATAGGTTCATACTTTTCTTTTGAAAAATAAAAAACTCGTTTTCATTTTATAATCAAAGTCTGTTTCATAACTTTAGTTTTAGTATTTTTGTATTTTATATATAAATAATTATTTTTTGTTTTCTAACTTCAGTTTTCACATTCTAGACATTTAATTTTTTATACAACCTTTTTATCTAAATACAGAAACATTTTTCATATTTAAAATCCTTTTTTTATTAAAAGTAATTCTTTATTGTTATAGTTTTGATATATTCTAATTACTTTTTTTAATTATAATAAATATGGTTGTTTATTTACTAATTTTTCATGGTTAGTCTGTTGTATCAAAAAGTATAGTTTCTTTCTTTTTATAATCATAAAATACAAATCAAAAAGTCTTTACTTAACCTTTTTGTTTATTTTTTGTTAGTTATTAGTTACATTATTTGATGAATTTAGCTTATTTTTAGTAAATTCTCATTTAAGGGTATATAATTATATAGAAAGATTAAGTTAAAATCTTTCATATATCTTTATTTAAATTGTTTACTTTATCTATTATTAAATGTTTTTCATTATTGTTAAACTTTCCTTCTTTCTTTTACATAAGAGGTATTAATGAAAACGTTATGAATGTTTTTAAAATCATACTCCTATCATTCAAATAATTAAATTATTATTATTATTATAAAAGATTAATTTTAATAAATAGTCAAGTTAAAACAAGAAGATTGTTTAAATTACTAAAGATAACAAGAATTAGAATATATTACAAAATGAGAAATGTAAAAATGTTTTTTATTTTGAAAAAAAATCATTAAAAATTAGAACAATTTTTTTTTGATTAATTTAAAAAAAGATTTTAGTAACCAAAATTATCAAACAGAAGAAAAAGAAAGAAAATCTGTTTGAAAACAAATTGGTTTGACTTAAATGCAACACCATAAATTACTGCTCATATGTTTTTCACTAATCATTTTAGTTTCAACAGGATATCCATGCAATGATTTATGTTTGAGTTGTATCTATGGAAAATGCGAAATATGTGATAAGAAGGCAGGAATGCTTGTCTCTTGTGGTGGATGTCAAACTGGCTATTATCCTTTCGGATTGAGATGTGAAAAGATAGTAAATCAACCAAAAACTTGTGAATCTTTTTTGAATTCTTTTCCGTCAAAATTTGTCATTAATAATTTCTTAACTTTAACATTTCCAGATATAATTTATTTTGTAGAAACTCCTTGCTTTAATATATTACCTTATTTAATTCAACAAACTAAAGGATATTATTATGTATTATATTCAGAGAATAGTCTTTATTCATTTAGTTCAAATTCTCCATTACAAATAAGTATTCAAACTTCATGTTCAAATTGTTTACAAGTGTTTGATACTGAGTATCCTTTTAATATATTATTAGAGAAAAGAGAGTATGTTCTTCTTTTATCTGGATTACTATCAACTCAATTAACTATTCAAAAAACTGACCTTTATTCTTTTGCTTCAATATTTGATTTTAAGAATCAAACTCAATACAGTCAAATAAGAAAAAATTATTATGGTAATACACTGTGTTATAACCATAATATTCTTGGTCATTGGTTTCGGTTTATTGGAAATAAATCTGTTTCGTACCAAATTCAAACAACTGGAAGTAATGTTGTTCTCTCATTACAAACACAGTACTCATGCATTGGAATGTATTCTAATTTAACAGATTTATCTGTTATGTTTCGTTATAATGAAGAAACATTAATTTTTGTTAGTGGAGATGCACTTCAAATAACTGTTTCTTGTGTGAAATGTACAGGTGGAATATGTAGTTCAAAGTTTCAAGAATGTTTATGTGAAAAGAATTTTGTACCTATTAATGGAGAATGTACAAAATGTGGTAATGGAGTATTAGATGAAGGAGAAGAATGTGAATTAAATCAACCATTTTGCAATAACCAATGTAAATGTATAGAAGAGTATTATTATGTTAATGGAAGTTGTGTTAAGAACTATTGTGGAAATCATCGCCTTGATCCAGGAGAAGAATGTGATGGTGGATCAGGTTGTAATAAACTATGTAAATGTACTAGGAGATATAAACCAAATGGAAGTGTATCATGTGAGTATAAATATTTAAACAATATAATCTTTATTTCATGTTTTATAGGGATTTATACATTACTTTACATCATATTATTAGTTGTAACATTAATTAAATTTAATAAAATATCTAAAGTTATGAAAAATATAAAAGAAGGATTAATTTGTGGTACAATTATTCCATTTAATAAAGAAGGAAAAAGATACATTCCACTTGAATCACTTCATAACTATGTTGTTTTTAACCCACCATCAGTTACATTTAATGACTCTACAATAAGACCAGATGTAGATGAAGTTGCAAGAACAAAAATATGTATTACTAATTGTAGAAAAGAGACACTAAGTTTTATTTTACACGGTCATGAGGAATATAAATATGAATTAGTATTTGAACCTCCTGTAGGAAATATTCGTGGAGGACAAACTATTGTAATTAAAGTTAAAATTCTTATTCGATGTACAACAATAATTAATAAAAAAAAAATACCTATTACATTAGAATGGGGAAATTGGAAAATTGTACGTCACTCTATGGAAGATGAAGATATTCTAAATCTTTCAGAAAAAACAGAACAGTCAGACAATGAAATGGATAGTGATGATGAAATAGAATCAAGTGAAAGTAATGGAGAAAAAAAAATAACAAGAATTTATACGTATTTAAATCTTAATGCAGAATCTACTGTATCTACTAAATTAGATTATGAAGAAATTAGATTAGAACAACCACCAGTTGGAGCAGGAACATTTGGAATTGTTTATAGAGCTAAATGGAGGAAAATAGAAATTGCTGTTAAAGTATTAAAAACTGATATGGTTGATTTAAAAGATTTAATGCCTAATTTTGAACAAGAAGCAGAATTAATGGAAAGATTAAGATGTCAAAATATTGTTAATTTTATTGGAACTATCGTTACTCCAGATACTTTATGTATCGTTACCGAATTTTGTACATTAGGATCTTTAAGAAAATATATGAAATTAAATAAAATGACTACATTAATGAAAGTAAGAATATGTCAAGACATAGCTATTGGAATGGGATATCTTCATCAAAACGATATTATTCATCATGATTTAAAAACTGATAATGTATTAGTATATTCTAAAAATCCATATGACCCTGTTGTTTGTAAAGTTAGTGACTTTGGAACATCACAAGCATTTATTGAATCTTCTAATAATATTACTATTCGTGATGTTGGTACTCCAATGTACATGGCTCCTGAAGTACATAGAACAGGAAAATTAACATTAAAATCAGATGTTTTTTCATTTGCTATTTGTATGTTAGAAATATGGTTAACTCATGACCCTTATCCAATTATTGAATTTCATGATGGGGATAGTGTATTAAATTTTGTTTGTTCAGGAAAAAGAATTGGAATACCAAAAGATTGTGTTTATAGAGAAATTATAAAGCAGTGTTGGCGTCAAAGACCTGAAAGAAGACCTGGATTTTCACAAATTAATGAAATGATTAGTACATTGGTTCAATCAATAACAATTAAGAGAAAAGATACAATTCTACCAAATTCTAATACCAAATCACCTGTAATTGATAGAGACATAACTAGATCAAGATCAAAGTCTAGACTTGGTATTAGTTATAAGAACCCATCATTAAAACTTAGTGCTAGTAATTTACTAAAACCAAGAGCAAGGAGTGGTGGAAAAAAAGGTGGTTATTCCTTAATGATCCCAAGATCTACTTCAGCAAAAAGTGATGAAGAAAAACTTATACCAATTAACCAATTACAACAACTTGAGACAAAAGAAGAAGAAGACCCACACATATTACTTACAACTCCTGATATAAAAACAGGTAGTGTAAGTACTAATGATAGTATAAAAGTTAATGACCAAATAAATAAATCAACTAAAATGTTTATGCCATCCAATTCTCCAATAAAAATTATTAATGCCATAAAATCAGAAAATGAAAGTAGTGATACAGAAGAAGTAGATTTTGAAAACAATATTAGAAATAACTTAGGTCAAAGTTATGAAAATGATAAATTAAATAGACCAGTTGAACCAATGGATGATATAGAATATTTAGATTTCTTAGACCCACATAGACTTTGTAAAAGAGAAGCCACAATAAGAAGAAATGCTACTATGATCAATTATCCTTCTTCAAGAAAAGGAAATTGGTTCAATTTTAAATAGAAGAAGAATAATCTTTTATCAATATTAAACTTAATTAATTGTTTATTTTAACTAATTAGAGTCAATACCTTCTTTTTGTTTGAATATGCTTAACTTGAGAGCAATCTAATGAACAAAATTAAAGTATTTGAAAATAAACTAAAAGTATTAAAAAATAAAATTACAAATATACTTGGAGCTGTTACGACTCAGAAAAGCCTAGTTAATACATTATTCATTACTTCTATAAAAAGTAAAGCATTAGACACTAAATCAATAACTCGGAGGTGGGACTCATTTCGACATTCTTTCTCTCCTTGTTCTGAAGTTGAAATTTCTTTGTCACTAAAAATTTGCAAAACACATGAGCCATGTGATGATGAAAAATCGTCATAGAAGACTAACTCTTAATGAGTTTTGTATATCTCCAACTTCTCCAGATGTTATGTCATATAATGAAAATCAAAGAGATTGTGATACAAGTCCTTACTTCAGAACCAACGTTAATAAGAGTAAAGAAATTGATCTTTCTACACTTAAACGAGTAATAAAAGACCACCTCTGTTGAGGTTATTGATTGAAGATATCCCTATGAATATAATGCAGGGTACATCAAAGGTTCTTTGAATCTTTGGAATGAAGATCTTTTAGTAAATCATTTTCCAGTTGAAAAAGATACACATCAAAGTCCATCAACTTTTCTATTGTGAATTTTCTGGAACAAGAGCACCCGCATTAGCACATCATTTTAGAAGAAATGATCAATACGATTGTAATCCATACCTTATTTATAAAGAAGTTTATTTAACAAATAAAGGATTTTGTGAAGTTTTTGAACATTACAATGAAATAGGTGAAGATGAGTATTTAGAAATAAACGGTGAATAACTTGTTTTTCAAAAGAAGGAATATGCTCGTACCATTGCTTATTTAAGAAAATGAAGACAACTTTCTTCTCCTAAATATTCTAATATTACACCATTATCACTTTCAGCTCCTTCAATATAAAAAAAAGAAGAAAATAATATGTCAACTTCTTTATCTTTGCAAAAACAATTCATTTCATTCAATAATTTTATATTGAGTCTTATATTTCATTTTATTGATTCTGTTCATTTTCTTCACTTAGACAATCACAGTGCATAATATACTCTCTCGATACAACTACTTTCATTGGATCACATGGTACTTGTTTTGCAAAAGGATTGAAAAGTTCCCAACACGATGAAAATCGTAATGTTTGATGGATGTTAGTCAATATTCCTAAATCATAAGGAGTAATAAATTTACGAAGATGAGATGGTTGATGGATATAGTCCATTATATTATAACTTATTTCTAATGAAGTTTGATTTGTTATTATCATCAAAAAATGTCCAAAAGCAAAAATAAACAATACACTTCCTAATACACATTCAAAAGTAAATAGTAATTTAATTGAAGTAGAAAAAGGTAGGGGGTATGTCGTTACTGCACCAAGTAATAATGACAAGGATAATGAACTTATAAACAAAAAGAAAAATCTAATATTGTGAATTCCTATACACTGACCCACCCAAATACAATGGTGATCCATTCGATAAATACAACAATTACAAATTCGACAATGATGACATCTGAATGGTTTTAGACATTGACAAATTTCACAGTTTATATAAGGAGAATTTACTAAGTCACCATCAAAGTATTCGCAAAGTTTTGATGTTGGAACTGTGTCTAAGTGTTTAGTAAACACAGTCCGAATATACATAATAACAAAAAATGAAATTAAATACAAAGACAATAAAGTCAACATAATCGAAACAATTAAAGGGTATTGTGAATAATACAATGGTATTACTTGAGTTGTATGAATAAAAAAAAGTAAAATAAATAAATACAAAGCAACAACAAGTAGAATTCCTTGAAGACATCTTCCTCCATAATATAAAAAAGAATTAAATAATGATGTCATGTCAAAAATTTCTAACAAAAAAAAGTTAGTTTTTTTTCTTTTAATATTTTTAAAAATAATAAAAAACATTATTTAAAAAATATTTTTATATTTTGTAATTTTTGTTATTTCATTCAAGTTTTATAATTAAAGCAAAGCAAATGGAAGCATTGGGAATTCATTTCTATTATCTTTAAAGTCTTCGTCTTGAACTGTAAACAAAGTATTAAGAAATGGACCTAACTTATATGACCCATCACCTAACATTTGCTTTATTTTATCAATAACTTCTTGTTGAGAATTTTCTTCTGGTTGATTACTTTCTTCTGACTGATTATTTTCTTCAATCACCTTATTTATTCTATTATCTATTTCTTCTCCTTGTTTTATTTCATGTGAAATGAAAGAATCAATTTCTTGATCTTCAACAATACCACCCATTGCTTTTACTTGAATAAGACGTTGTCCTTCGTTAGAGTATTCTTTAAGTTCAATATTCTCTTGTTTCTTGTTTTCATTATCTTTCTTTTCATTTTCTTCTTTTTCCTTCAGATCTCTTAGTTTTTGTTTTAGTTCATTAATTTGACTTTTCATTTCATTATTCTCTTTTATAAGTCTACTAGTCTCTTCATCTCGTTTTCTTTTTTCTTCTTTTATGTTTTGAATTTGTTTTTTCATATCATTAATCTCTCTTTGAAGTTGTTCATTTTCACTTTGAAGTTCTTTTATGTTATCAATCTCCTTTATGTCTTGAGATGACTCTTGAATTTCCTTTTCTAAAAGACTTTTTTCCACTTGTAATTCTTCTTTTCTCTGTTTAGCCTGGTTAAGCTCTTCTCTCCTTTCGTCTTCTTCTAAATTCATCATATCAAATGGCTTATTTTCTGATACTACCTCTTTCTTTTCTTCTTGTGTTATTACAGGGGTATCATGTTCTGTTGACTTTTGTTCAAACTGAATTTCTTCTTTATGAGAGTCGACTGGAGTGTCAAATGAAAAATTACCTGAAAAGACATTTTCAAAAGAGTTAAAAGCAAATTGAGTACTGTCATTAACTTTTTGGTCTAGTGGTATTTGTGTTTTTGTTTCAATTTCATTTGCTGGTGTTGGTGGTGTAGATTTAATGGCATTAAGGGGGTTTGTTACTTGAGGTGTAATTTCAATTTTAGGTTCATCTGATTTTTGAGATGTTAATTGTTGGTCAACGACTTGATGTTCTACTGTTTCTTGTGGTTGTTGTGGGGTTTGTACTATTTGTTTATCAAAAGAGAAATCATTAGAGAATACATTAAATTGTTGTTGATTATTGAATTCAAACGGTTGTTGCTGATTGTTGAATGTGAATTCTTGTTGATTATTAAATTCAAATGGTTTTTGTTCCATGGGTTGTGCTGACGATTCAGATTGAACAAGAGTTGTTGAGGTTAATGTTTCAGCAGCGATTTCTCTTAAAAGATTATAATGGTCACTAGCAGGTTGTTTTTTGATTTGAGTTTGTATTGGTTGTGGCACTTCTTCGGTTTTTTGGTTTTCTGGAGGTTGGGCTTGGACTTGTTGTTGTGAAACAGAATTGAGGGAAGAAGAGTTAGTCATTGGAGGCTTTATTTCAGTACGTCCTCTTTTAGTTGTAGAAGTTGGAGGTCCAAATTTAAATTTTGTAGGACCCTTTGATGGAGTGTTTTGTTGGGTTGGTTGTTGGTTAACTTGAGGATCAAAATTTGAAAACTGAGATGGTTGAGAAAAGTCGTTTTGGAGTGTCACAGGAAAATCGTTTGATGACTGTGAAGAAAATCCATTTGATGATAGACTATTAAATTCTTGGTGTTGTTGAGAGAAGAAGTTATTTGATTGAGAATTATCTGAGAATGATGAGTCAAAAGGAAAGTCCAAAGAGAAGGAATTTTGCATGAAAAGTTAGATTATCAAGATTTAATTACCAGTTTTTGAAAAAGAGATTTAATATGAAAAGACAAAGAAAGAAAAGAAGAAAAAGGAAGAGACAAGAAAAAGACAGCTAAATAATGGAAAATTTTAAGAAAATCTTTCTTAATAAAACAATAAATTGTGAGGACTGCTTGTTTGTTCATTCGGTTTTCTTTAACGTGCCATAATTTCATACTTATGTAATAGAAGAAGTATTGGTATATTCAATAAGGCATATACTTGTAACAATTGTAGTGCCTTTATTATTTGTAAACACTGTTATCTTGAACATCATCCATGTGCTGTATGTTCAACTATTAACAACAATCAAATTATACAAAGGTTTAAAGGCAAGAAAGTTAAACTGATTTCAACAGTTGTCCAAATGGGATTTTCAGTTGTTATTGCTACAAACTCGTTGATACGTTCTGGATGGAATGTTGATTCAGCAGTTCAAAATGCATTGGCAATGCAAAGTATTGAAGATGAACGTAAAAAGAGGGAAGAAAAAAAGAGTCTTCAACCTATTAAAAAACCACTATCCAAACCAACATACATTTCATTAGAACCATTGTTTTTTGAGTCAAAAGAAAAAAATAATAATGAACCAAAAGAAAAAAATGAAATTAAACAGAAAATGAATGGGGAAACTGATTCAGATGATGAACAAGATATAATAAATAACTGGTCTTATGAAATGACTAACAACCCAAAATTTGAAATACTAACAGAAGAAGATATTTATCAATTATTTTTAAGTGAGATTAATGAATATGTTGAAATATATGATGTAGATCTTGATGAGGCATCAACAAGAATTCTTTCTAATGAAACAAATAATAAAAGTAAAAAGAACCAAAGTTATAAATCATTTATTACAGAAGGAACATGTCCAGTATGTTATGAAGATGGAATGTTGGTTGGTGAACGTTGTGGTCATAAGTTTTGTTTAACGTGCTGGAATGAATATCTTTCTATGAATGGTACATTATCTTATAGTAGTTATAAATGTATGCAAAGTGGTTGTGAACAACATCTTTCTCTTCAATTTGTCTTATCTCATTGCAACCAAAATAATATTGAAAAATTCAAAAAAATGATTATACAAAATTATTTAGAACGTAACCATCAATATCAAAAATGTTGTGGAATTGATTGTAAACGAATTATTCATGTTATCAAAACAGGAAAACCACATTTTAAAGTTAGTTGTTATTGTGGACATGAATTTTGTTTTGGGTGTGGAAGAGAAAGACATGAACCCGCTTCATGTAAAGAACTTAGTGAATGGGAAAGTTTATATCAAGAAGATTCTGAAAGTATGAGAATGATTGAATCAATCTCTAAACCTTGTTTTCATTGTGGACTAATGACAGAGAGGACTAAAGGATGTAATCATATGACTTGTCCTAGATGTCATGGAGAATGGTGTTGGATGTGTCGGGGAGATTGGAAAACTCATGGGACAAAAACTGGTGGCTTCTATAAATGTAATTTATACGAAACCTCTGAGGCAAAGAAATTGGATGATGCCACTGAACAAACTAAAGAAGAGAGTGAAAGATATCAATATTATTTTGAACGATTTATGAATCATAAAGTTCAAATAAGATTGTTTAACGAAGAAGTTGAAAATAAAAGAAAATTATTTTCTCAAACAAAAAACTTAAATGATGTTGAAATATTGAACTCTATCTGTTCAATTATTGAAGACGGAATACGGGTTCTTCAATACTCATACGTTAAAGTTTTCTTCTTACCAAAAGAAGATTTGTCACCAGATTTATTTGTTTTTCGTCAAAATGTACTTGAAATAACTATAGATAGACTTGCTGAGAATGTTTATTCAATGAAAAGCTCAAGCCAATTACCAATGTTATTAGAAGAGGCTATGAATAGTAAAACAGTTATGAATAATTTAGTTCAATTATAATAGTCAATGTTTTTTGCTCGCTTTATAATATTCACAAATCTCTTTAAATGCTGTTCTATCACTGATGAATTCAAATGGGAATTTACCGTCTTCATCTACAATATCAGCATCTCCACCAAGATCAATCACAGCCTTTATCATAGGAATATTTTGTTCTTCACAAGCGATATGCAGTGGTGTCTTTTTCATAGAATTTTGAGCAATAATTGTATGTGTCTTCTTTGCAATTAGTTTTGTACATTCAATATTTCCACTAGCTACAGCTCGGTGTAGAGGAGTATTACCATATTTATCACGAGCAGAAGCCCCTTCTTTCCACTTACCCAAAAACAATTCAACCAAATCTCTTCTTCCTCTACTACAAGCAAAATGATATACGTTAGCTTTTCTTTTATTTGATAATGTAATATCTGCTCCATGTTCAATTAGGTATTGAATAATTTTATAAGACTCATCTAATTCATTGCTCATTGAAGCACCTGCAACACTAACAAGTAATGGAGTAAATAACATTTCATCAACAGGATTTTTATTATCACAAATCTGAAGAACTTTTTCAACTAAAGAATAATTTTGTAATTCACAAGCACAATGTAATAATGTTCTTTGGTCATCATCAACATATGTTTTGCAAGTAACAGGGTCTGTGTCAATCATCTTTTTAATATCTTCTATTTTTCCGTCTCTTATAAAATGAAACAAATTAATATGACTATTAGGTAAAGCTTCATCAGCAAATCTCAGGATCATTTTCTTAATTCTTATATTTTTTCTTTTAATTTTTTATATTATTTTTGATGTTTTTATCTTAAAAATTTTATATTTAGATTTATAGTTCTAAACGTTTTATTTTAGGGGATAAAAAGACTTATGAAAAATAATAAATTTATAACAAGGATAAAAATAAAAATAAAAAGAAGAAAGATTTCCATCAACTCCAGCATCTACAACAAATTATCTAACAAAACTGAAACTGAACCTTCTTACTAAGAAAGTTATGTGGAGAAGCGATAAAAAAATAGAAACTATTTTTGATGAGTTTTTTATTATTTAAATAATTTTGAACTTCAATATTTCACTTAACTTTAGTATTTCAAAATGGCAACTCTTATTAATCTTTGTAAGGCTTTTGCTGGAGAATCTCAAGCAAGAAACAGATATTTAATTTATGCTAAAACTGCTAAAAAAGAAGGTCTTGATGTAATTGCACAACTCTTCAATGAAACAGCTAATCAAGAAGGAACTCATGCCAGAATTCTTTTTGAAATGATTCAATCACTTAAAAAGGAAGGACAAGAAACTCCAAAAATTGAAACTGCTGTTCCAATTGATTTTGGTACTACTGCTGATAATTTATTAGCTGCTATTGCTGGTGAAACTTATGAACATGAAACTATGTACCCAGAATTTGCTAAAGTAGCCAAAGAAGAAGGACATGCCCAAATTGCTGCTAGACTCAATCTTATTGCTAAGGCTGAACTTAATCATCATAACAATTATCAAAAGATTCTTGATGAGTTAAAAGCTAATACCCTTTACAAGAAAACTGAAAAAGTATTCTGGGTTTGTAGAGAGTGTGGATATATCTTTGAAAGTACTCAACCACCAAAAGTATGTCCACTTTGTGGTGAACCTGGTGATTTCTTTAGAGTTCAAGTTTCTATTTAAATCGATTTAATTGAACTTCTATTAAATAATTTTTTATTGTTTAATTTTTTTATTTTTGTTAAACTTTTTAATTATTTATTTCACATTTCTTTTTTTTTTTTAATAAAAAATAAAGAATGAAAATGATTTTTTAGTTTAAAACTATTTTATTCTATAAATTTATTATAATAAATTTATTAGAGAACTATATTGTGTTGAGGCATTAATAATAAAACATTATATTAGGAAAAAAAATTAATTATAATAAATATTTTAAGATTAAAAAATAAAAAAGTAAATTTTTTTGAAACTTTAAGGATTAAGATGTTTGAAAAATTCCTGAACTGAATCTATAGGTTTGTATTGTGGATTATATCTAAAGACTGTATAAACATATCTCAATGGAACACTTAATTTTTTTAATTTTTCAACAAACTGAACACTAAGTAATTTTCATC
>NW_001853103.1:46331-55717 GCF_000209125.1 Entamoeba dispar SAW760
TAGTACGTTTACATTTTCAAAACTAGTAAGATAAGATGAAGAAGATTAAGAAGTGGAAACGTTTCTTCAAGATATTTAAAGTCTGAAATATATGAACCTTTAACTGCTTCAAAAGCTTGTTTGTAAGTAGTGCTTTTATTTTTTAAAGTGCACGAAATAATATAAGAAATATTATATTCACCAATTGTTAAACAACTTTTGGCAACACTGATAAAATATGAGAAAACACTTGGGCTTTTCTCTTTATCAATGAAAGAATTTACCATTGCATCAATTGCACTTATCCTTGATAAGTAAGTTTTAAATGATTCTGTCTGAAGAATAATTTCTCCAATCGTCAATTCTTTGATTAATTTTAAGTCATAAACAAAAAATTGTTCTGCAATTTTTGATGTTTTAATATCTATAAATCTATAAAAATCAGTTCTTACCTTCGGTTGTTTCTGACTTTCTGTTAAAGAAAATGTTTCAGTTGTTACATCAGTTTTAGTTTCAGTTTCATTATACTTAAATATGCCATCTGGTCCTACTTCAGTACCTATTAATTCTAAATCTGGATTTGGAGATTGTATTGGACTTTTACTTGATGCAATGAATGGTTCTGATTGTTGATCAACAGTACTAAGACTAGTAAATGATAACCTTTCAGTTAATTTTGGTTTACCATCAACAGTAGTCTTTGTATCTTTTTTTATGTCAATATCAACTTGTGATTCATTAGTACTTGTCATATCTGAAACAGACTCAGAACGAGATATTTTTTTTTTAGAAGTTTTAGATCGTCTTACAGGACTTTTTAATGAGGTATTAGTTGATGACTCATGAGCCTTTTCTTTATCAATTTTTTTTTTAAATTCTGTGCTAAATAAACTATAATGAGAAGAAGAACACTTACAGAAGTTCCTAAGATTTTGAAGGTCATCACTTTCCATTACTTTTGAATATATTTCAAGCCAATAATTAGCAATTTGATATATACTGTCTTTGATAAAAGGGATATTTTCATTGACATTATTTTCTAATTCACTATTTAATATTGTTATTAAATCTTTATCAGAAATAACTTCTCTGATAGTAAATAAGATTGATAGAGTAAGTTCATGACTAACTAATGATTTACTAAATAAACATTGAAAAGCAATTAAAGGAGGAATAGCAATAATCATTCCTGAATCATTAAAGTGAGGATAAAACTTTCCTTCATTTTCAAATAATTCAAAATTTTTTAATACACACCTTAATAACCCTCTACTGTTACTATCAGGTTTAGAGACTAAAATATCATCAAATATAGATTCTGGTAATTTAAAGTTATTGATATACCTCACTAATTCTTTAAAAATTGTTCTTTTTTTTATATCTAATTTATGTACAGCCCATTTTACCTGTTCAATTTTGTTGTATCGTATTAATGGCATTTTATCAAATATAACAATATTTTTATTTTTCATTTGTTCAGTGAATGTATATATATTAATTTCAGAACTATTTGTATTATCATTCATTTTTATTGCTTTATAATATATTTCATCAAGACTATTTCCTTGAATATAATAAATTCCTGTGGTGGAAAATGTTCTTGAAAGTCTTCGTATCATATTGTTCTCTAGATTTAAAGAAAGAAACTAAAACTATAAATACTTTTTCATAGTTCTGTTAAGATATTTTTGTATGTTTAAATCAATGCCATAACCTTTTTATTGTCTAACATAATAAAAAAGAAACAATAGTATTTAATTATTTTTTATAGTTATTTTTATCTCTTTTGTGATTAAAAATGTTTGTCAAAAAAATGATGACATTAAAAGTTATTTCCCTTTTGGTTTGAAGAACTATTATTTTTTATCTATAACATTATTTTATATTATAAATTTGTTTTTTATTGTTACACCAAAATGATTATTAGTTTTTTATCTGAAAAACTTTCCTGAAATAATAATACTTTTTCAAATAGCACTCTTTTTAAAAAATAAAGAAGAATATACGTGGAACCAGATCAGTTATATTATTTCTTCTTTTTTTTTTTTAATTATTAAAAAGTTAAAACTAAGATTAATTATTTAATATGGACGTAACTAAATTTCCTTTACCTCAAGGACTTAAAGTACAATTAGATAAAATTCGAGCTAAACGTGCATTTAACCCAGCAGAATGGATAGAAAAGAAATGTACTATGTTAAATAATTATTTTAAAGAATGTGGATTAAAAGGAATTGTATTAAATTGCTCAGGTGGAATTGACTCTTCAGTTACTGCAGCATTATGTGTTCATGCACAAAAAATGCCTAATTCTCCAATTCAAAAAATCCTTTGTTTAGCACAACCAATTCACTCTACAGCGTCAATTCAAAATAAAGCATTTATTGTATGTGAACATCTTGGAATTGAAATTAAGACAATTGATCAAACTACAATATTTGATAATCTTCATTCACTTGTCGAAAGTTCAGTCGGATTAAAAGGAAATGCTTTTTCTGATGGACAATTAAGAAGTTATATGAGAACTCCAACTGCTTATTATGTATCACAATTAATGAGTGCTAATGGAATTCCTTCTGTTGTTATGGGAACAGGCAATTTTGATGAAGATGGATATATTCTTTATTATTGTAAAGCTGGTGATGGAGTTGTTGATTTAAGTCTTATTTCTGATCTTCATAAAGCAGAAGTTTATCGAGTTGGTGCTGAACTTAAACTTCCAGATATTATTCTTGGTGCAGTTCCATCAGCAGATTTATGGTCAGGACAAACTGATGAAGATGAAATAGGATGTAGTTACCAATTTATTGAATTGTATACAGAATATTTAATGATGAATGAAACAGATAAAAAATCATTTATCAGTGCATTAGATGAAACTTCATTGAAACAATTTAATGAATGGAGTGAGATTGTTCAAAAGATTCATAAGAGAAATTCACATAAAAAATTCCTTCCCAAAACATTACCAGTTTATAAAAATATGGAGGAATTCTTAAATCATTAAAATAATATTCTTTTCATTAAAAGTTAATATTTTTACATAATAATTTTTCTGTTGATTATTATAGGTTGTAAGACTTTATTTTTAATTTATTCTTTTTATAATTCAAACAAAAAAACTATGAAAAAACTTAAGGAAATCACATGGAAATATAACAAAAACAAGAAAATAAAGAAAACAAAGAAAATAAATAAATAGTAAAACTAGTTTGTCTTAAATATTATTTTTGGGATTTAAAATAGAAGGATTTTATATAAGTCAGTATATCATTAAAAAGAACTTAAAAAGAATGGAAATAAAATAAATAAACTTAAATAAACATTATGTCGTTACTTGATTTTTTTCGTACTAAACATATTAATGTACTTTTATGTGGAATTGATGGTGCTGGAAAAACCTCTATTACATTAACTTTAAGTGGCCTTGATCCTAAAATTTTTCCACCAAAACCAACTTTGGGTTATAATTCTCCCTCTTTTAAATCAAATGGAATTAAGTGGGTTTTTTGGGATGTTTGTGGTCAAGCTAAATTTCGTAGTCTTTGGAAGTCATATTATACTAATGTTATTGCTGTTGCATATGTTATCAATGCCAAAGATACTGAAAGGTTTCAAGAATCAAAAAATCTTTTATGGGGAATTATTAATGATCCAACTATTCGTTCTTATCCAATCCTTGTTTGGGTAAATCGTGGTCATTCTAATGAACTTAACGACCTTCCTAAAGATCGTGTATTTGTTTTGGATTGTGATGCTTATAATGGAACAGGTCTTAAAGAAGGATTAAAGTGGTTGAAAAAAAAGTTAAAGTAAATAACATTTATTGTATATATATAATTTTGTTATATATATCATTTATATCAATTTGTGTTATTAAAAAGTTAAAAAAGTTTTAAACCCTTTTTACACATTTATTAAAAAAATTCAATTAAAAATCAATTATTACAAATGAAAACTGAAATTCTCTTTTATTAAATAAAAATTAAGTAAAATTATTTTAACATTAAAAAAAAATAAAAGAAAAAATCATATTTTTTATAAAAAAGGATGAATAACAAGTGAAAGATACTTAAAAAAAGAAAAATAAAGGGTAAGAATCTTCCATCACATTCCAATTAAATCTTTTATAAATTAGAAAAAAGGATTTAAAAGTCCAGGGCATACTCTTTTTAATTCAAATTAAATTAAATGCCACCTAAGCCATCACATACTATTACTGGTCAAGATCATAATAATGCTATTGAAATAGATTGGTCTAAATGCATGGGATGTGGTATGTGTGCTATGAGATGTAATTATGGAGTATTACATAAATCTGGTCCAAAAATTCCACCAACAGTTACTCCAAATAGAGAGAATGTTACTCAACCAAATGACGATAAAACACGTGTTCTTATTGATGAATCAGATTGTGTTGGATGTGGACAATGTTCAAGTGCCTGTAACTTTGGTGCTATTAAACCAGTCAGCCATATTGAAAGAGTGTTTGAAGCAAAGAAAGCTGGAAAGAAACTTGTTGCAATGATTGCACCAGCTACTCGTGTTGGTATTGCTGAAGCTATGGGACTTCCAATTGGAACATCTGCTATGGCACAATTAGTTCATTGTTTAAGACTTGTTGGATTTGATTATGTCTTTGATATTAATTCAGCTGCAGATAAAACTACAATGGACGATCTTGCTGAAGTTGTTGAAATGAAGAAAGAAGGAAAAGGACCTGCTATTACTTCATGTTGCCCAGGATGGTTAGAATATTTAGAAAAGAAATATCCAGACTTAATTCCAAGAGTTTCTACTGCCAGATCACCAATTGCTTGTCTTGCTGGATGTATTAAGAATGCATGGTGTAAAGACATGAAAATTCCAAAAGAAGACATTTACACAGTTGGAATTATGCCATGTATTGCTAAAAAGGTAGAATCACAAAGACCTAATCTTCATCAAGACTATGATGCTGCTTTAACTACCAATGAAATTGCTACATACTTCAAAGCACATCTTCCAGCTGAAGAATGTAAGTTTACTCAAGAAAGAGAAGACACTCTTTCTAAAACTGAAGATGGACAATGTGATTTACCATTCAGAAGAATTTCTGGAGGAACAAATATTTTTGCAAAGACTGCTGGTGTTGCTGAAACAGTCTTAAGAGTATTGGTTAAACAAGCTGGACTTCAATGGGACCCATCTAAAATTCAAGCTGAAGTTATGTTTAAAGATAATGCTTCAGGTTCTGCTATGACTAAATTAACAATTGATATTGCAGGTACTCCAATTGTTGGAGTAATTTGTCATGGAGGACATGCTATTACTAAGGCATGTGATATGATGAGAGCTGGAGAACTTAAATGTGATGTAGTTGAAATGATGGCATGTGTTAATGGATGTCAATGTGGAGCTGGACAACCAAAAATTCCACCTGCTAAGAAAGCTGATTTTGTTAAAAGAACTGCTGAACTTGATAGACTTGATGATAATACTGATATTAAGGCAGCTTGTGAAAATACTGATGTTCTTGCATGGATTGACTCACACTTTGATAGTCACGAGCAACATGAATATCTTCATACAACTTATCATGCTAGATATCCACAAGCCTAAATTTAATTGAAATTTTTTATTTTTAATAATTTAATTAAGATTTTTATTAAAATTTAATGAATAGAGAAAAAATATTCCGCTTTTTTTATACTACTTTTCATTAAAACTGAGTTATAAAACAGTTTTTTTCAATACAAAGAATTTGAAGAAATAAAAAAAGATAAGAAAAGAAAATGATAAGAAGAACAGGAAATATATTCAATCCAAAATAAATTGAATGTAGAGAAAGTTAAAGAGTTAATTAAAGAAAAACAAAAGAAATGAATAGGAAATAAAGACAATAGTCAAAACAAAGAAATGAATAAAAGGACCTCAATAAAAAGTAAAGAATTAAGCATTAATAAAAATATCTTCTATTGTTCATTGTTCAGTGGAGATTAATTAATCCCTTTGATTTAGAAGTGTTTATTCATCACTTATTAGTTCATTCTTTGATTTTAGTTGTTGAATTGTGATAATTTCATTTTCTCATTTATTTATTGAGGAATAAAATATTTTAAATATCCATTATTTAAATATTCATTATTTAATTTATTTTTGATTTTGATGCGTTTAAATTTCTTCTTTATTTTATTATTTTAAAGAGAATATATAATTATTACTGTATTGCTATTGGCTAATATTCTTTTTAGTATCAACCACTAGACCATTTTTCTTTATTAATCTTATACTGTCAAATATATTTGTATCATATTAAGTAATAATATCATCTTTATAAATACCTATTCTTTTATTATCAATGATATCTATTATTGTAATTAATAAACATTGTTATTCTTGAAGTATTAATTAAGATGTTTTTCTAACCAAATACAATATCATAACTATTCCATAACTGGTTGATTTAAATGATGATAATATTTTAGAGTTCTGTGTTGTGTCTCTGATATGCTATTTTCGAATCATAATGTTATTTAAAATAATAAAAAATAAATAACATTTAATTAAAATAATAAAAATGAAATGATGTTTATTAAAATAATAAAATAATAAATAATGAAGTGTTATAAACGTGTATTTAAGTATTTAATCATCTGATTTTAATCTTAAATACATTAAATTAAAATGGAAGAGTTAATAAACAAGAACACTCATTTCTTTAAAGAAGAAATAGAAACACTTCCAAATATTCAACAATCAATTGATGATATTAATAAACAATATCAATATTATTTAGGAAGTATTAAAAATGAAATATTTGAAATTCAAGACAATGAGACATATGAACAAGCTATTAAAAGGGGAGAAGGAATATTTGATAGGATTGATGAAACAGAAAGAAGAAGAAAAATAATAATAGAAAAAAGTCAAGAAACAATTAAAGTAGTTGAAATAATAAAGAACCAAATGAAGAAAATAATAGAAGAAAGTAATAATGATGAAGAAATACTAAGTAAAACACGGAATGAAATAATCGATAAAATCATTTCAATTGAAGAAATGAACATGAAAGATAAAATATTCAGAACACCAGAAGAAAAAGACAAAATCACCCAATCCTTTAATAAAAAGAAAAAAGAATGGGAAACATATTATAGTGATTATTTTGAGAGGAAGAAGAAAAAAGAAGAAGAAGAAGAAAGAAAGAAAAAAGAAGAAGAAAAGAAGATAAAAGAGGAAGAAGAGAGAAGAAGAAAACAAGAAGAAGAAATAAAGAAACAAGAAGGAGAAAGATTAAGAATAATGAAAGGAATGAATACAATTGAAGAAATGAAACAAATAGAAGAATGGACAAATAGAAAAGTATCGAATATAATATTTGATTCAGATATTGATAATTGGAATAAGAATACATCAGTATTTAATCAAAGAATAATGAATAGAGAAGATATAATAATTATTATTGAAGATACAAATGGAAATAAATTTGGAGGATATATTAATGTGAAAATTGATAAAGTTAGTAAAATAATAAATGATCCAAAATCATTTTTATTTTCATTAAAATCAAATGGAAGAATAAAAGGAATGAAGAAATTTGATATTAAAGAACCACAATTTGCATTTATTTTATGTGATCAATCAAATGATTTTTTGTTTGGATTTGGATATGATGATATTAGTGTTTATAAAGAAAATTATAAAACAAAATCATATTGTAAACAATCTTCATATGAATATAAAGGAATATCAAATACACTTTGTTGGAAAGAATATTTCACACCACAACGAATTATTGTAATTGAAATGAAATGATTTTTATTCGTTATTATTTATTTGAAAACTAAAAAAATAAAAAAGAATATAAAATAAAATCAATAAATGAATATAAACATTTCATCTATCAATTAATGAAATGGTGAATATAAAAATGTTCATATTTCTTTCTTGTTTTATTTTATTTCATTTGAAATATTTATATTTATTGTGTTAATTTAATAAATAATAAAAAGAAATAAGAATAAAAGATAAATAAAAATATAATAAAATATTTATTTTATTCTTTTTTATTTATTTTTATTTTATTTATATTATTTTATATTTATTTATTTTATTCTTCTTCTTTTATCTTTATATCTATTATATATTTCTTATTTTATTATTTATGTTATATTCTTATATCTTTTTATTCTTATTTTATATTTATTCATTATTATTCATTTCATATTAACAATGATAAATATCAATACAACATATAATAAATAAATGATATAAGATAAACAACAATAAATAATAATAATAAAATATAAACAAACAATATAAACAAATATAAAATGATACAAGATCATCTAATATAAAATAAGAATAATAAAGAATAAAAATAAGAAATGAATGATGTTCAGAAAAGAAAAAATAGACAAAAAGAAGAAATGGATGATGATAGTCAAAGATAAAAATCAATATAAAATATAAAATCAAATATAATAAATAATAAGAATAAGAATGATTATCATATTTTATTATTATATTCTTCTTTATGATTCGAAGATAGCATGTCAGAGATACCACAAAAAGGCAACGAAAAAAAGGAAATAAGAGAAAAAGGAAGAGAAAGAATGATATAAAAGAAAAAAGTGAAATTAGGAAGTAGAAGAAGATGAAAAGAATAAAATTAGAAAGTAGAAAATATAAAATGAAAGAAGATAAAAAGGAATAATTCAAAATGAGATAATAAATGATGAAAATAATGATGAAATAAATGATACATTTTTTATTACAGAAATTAGAAATATGAAATAAAAACTGTTTAATTTATTGATGCAATTTATTTAACTTTATTTTATTTATGCAATTTATTTTATTCATTTTTATTTTTATAATTTTTATTTATATATATAATTTTTTCTTTTTCTTTTTAATATATTGATTATTTTATTTTATTATTTATCATTCTTTTATTTATTTTTCTCTATTCTTTTATTTGTTCATTTTTATTTTATTTATGAAATATTTCAATATTATAAAATAATTTTATTATTTAATTATTTAAATGATTTAGATTAAAATGAATTTATTCTATATTTCATTGATTTCTTTTATCTTTATTTTATATTTTAATAATTTCTTTAATATCATCATTTTATATTATTATTATCTTTATTCTTTCATATTTTTATTATTTATTATTATTATTATATTTTTCATTTATTATTTTAATTTAATTTATTATTAATATTATTTATATTTCTTTTCTTTCTTATTATTCTTCTTTATTCTTATTATTTCTTTATTTCTTATTTTTTATTTTAATTATTTTCATTTGATTCATATTTTCATTTCTTGTTTTCTTGTTTTGATTATTTTGATTTGATTTAATTTTAATTTTTATTATTATTATATTTTTGATTATTCTTATTTATTTATCA
>NW_001853102.1:0-10481 GCF_000209125.1 Entamoeba dispar SAW760
TTCTGGGTTATTTCTTTACTATTAACATACGTAATTTGCTAATGATAATACTTTGGGATGGAATAAGTTTTAATCACACAACAGAAATGAAAATAATTTCATTTAGAATTATTACAACAAGAATTTACAAAAAAAGAAACAAAAGAGTAAGTAGAATAAGTAATTGAAAACGAAAGACCTTTAAGAAATACTTTAAAACAAAATAAGTTAAAAATTAGGGTTGATAATCTACCGAGAAAAAACAATACAAAAGAGCAATAAAACATTAAGAATAAAGAAGAATGAAAAAAGAGAAATAGAATAATATAAATATATAAAACTAAAAAAAAAGAAAAAAAAATGAAGATTTTAGAAAAAGATAGAAAAAGTAGAAAATCCTTTTTGTGGGTTTTAAGAAAATAATTAGATCATCAAATTTGAATGTCAACAGTAAAACAGATTCAAACAGGATATATTGTTAAGGAAGGAAGTAATGTAAAAAGTTGGAAGAAAAGGTGGTTTGTATTTACCACAGATGGGAATATTAGTTATTACACAAATAGACAAGTTTGTAAGAATTACAAAAGAAAAAGACAAAAAAAGAAATAACAAATATTTTTAGGAGACATGTAAAAAAGGAGAAGTTGATATGAAACATGCAATAAAAGTGATTAAAGTAAATGGAAAAAAGTTAATGATAGAAATTCATTTTGATAGTTCGCGAGTATTTAGATTAAAGTTTGATGATGAAGAAGTAGAAGAAAGATGGTATAAAAGTTTTATTGAATTTATTGAAGATAATAAAACATCACAAAATGGATTTTCACGTTATGAAGAAATTGATTTAAATAATTTTAATATTGGAAATACAATAATGCAAACAGATAAAGGTTCTGTTCAAACAGTTACTTATACAAGAACACAAATTAAATATTCAATGAAAACATTATTAAAATTAACATTAAATAGTGATGAAATTGAATATATTGAATCAATTCATAATTCTCTTAAATTATCTGAGTGTCCATATTTATGTCGTACTTGTTTATCATTTCAATCAGAAAATTTACATTTTGTAATGAACGAATATCCAACAAAAAAATTATCAGAAATAATGAATTCTTCTATTCTACCTATTCCTCGTGTTAAATTTTATGCAACAGAATTATTACTTGCAATTAATGCTTTACATAAATGTAATTATATTCACATGGAAATTAATCCTGAAACTGTTTTAATTACTGAGGATGGTCATATCTTTTTAACTACTCCAGTTGGTTTACGTGCTTCTTATAAATGTGGTTATAATTATTTTGCTCCTGAATTATTAGAAAAAAAACAACCAACTGCTGCTGTCGATTATTGGAGTTATGGTATTTTATTATTTGCAATGGCATTTGGTGAAGCACCTTTTTATGATACAAATCCATCGACTGTATGCAAAAAAATTATCAGTGAACCTATTAATTTCCCTTATAATACTTTCCCTGAAGTAGAAAGTTTTGTAACAGAATTACTTGTAAAAGATCCATCAAAAAGAAATTGTGATTTTGAAGCTCTAAAATTTCGTCCATTCTTTGTTGGAATTAACTTTGATAAATTTCAAAAGAAAGAAGTTTCTTTACAATAAACTAATTTATGAATAGTTAAAATTTATTTTTAAAATTTATCTATTTTTTATAGAATTCTTTTTGGATGTTGTTTGTTTTTTTAAGAAAATATTTATTTTCTTTAACCAGAATCCTTTTTCAATTCATATTCTTTATTTATTTTTTCATTTATTTATATTAATTATCCATCGAAACTTTAAGGACAATCTCCTTAGACTAAGATACAATTAATTATATTTCTATTACCAATTAATTACTTTTTGTATTAATTATCTCTTTGTTTGTTAATGTTTTGGAAGAACTGTTTGATGAAATATAATTAAAAAAGATTCCTAATTCAGTTTTAAATAGAAAACAATAAAAATAATTTCTTTATACTTCTTAAGTAAAAAATAGAACAGTCTTTCGTTACTTGTAACACAAAGTTAATAATCAATATAATCAACAAAAGAAAAGTAAAAATAATAACACTAAGCAATACTCAATAAATAAACAACTCTCGTTAAAGAATTAATGTGAACAGTTTACGAAAAAAATAACAATATATTGTAAAGAAATAATCAGTAATAAAATTATATTTATAAAATAGGAATTCTTTTTAATAAAATATAATAACCTTAAAATAATGAAACATAAATTATCATAGTTCTAAATTAATGTATTAATTTATGTACTATTTATTCATTTTGGTCATATTTTTTCTCATATAATGGTAAGTATCTACGTAGTTGAGCAACCTGAAGATTTGAAACTAAAGTTTTTCTCAACTTTCCCATATCAACAGAATCAATTTGTTTCAATTCACCTGAAGTTAACAATGAATACCCTAAAAAGGTTAGAATATTATCAAAGAAGAAGAAATTACTAAAAAATCAATAGACAAACATTCATAAGAATGTACTAATAATTCTATTTCATATAATTTTTTTTCATTTTTATTAATTTTATCTGATTGAATAAATGAATCAATAGAATCTAACTGATTATCAAATGAATTAGATGATTGTAAAGGAGGAAATTCTATCTTGTTATGTCCTTTTGATCTAAAAGACTTCATTTTTTTTTCTATCTAAAGATTGTTCTCTGTTATCTATTCCTTTCCTTTCGATTTTTGAGCAGATGAGAAAAGTTAAGGATAACAGGAACATAAAAGAATCTAATAAAAGGAATAATTTCAAGATAAAACTTGAAATAAAAATTAGAAATAATAAAAAGAAGAGAACTAAAATAAAATAATAAAAAAGTAATAAATAAAAAGAAAAATGGAAACACCAATAGTTTTGGATTTTGGGTCACAAACGTGTCGTGTAGGAAATGCCGGAGAATCTATGCCAACAAATATTTTTCCATCGTATGTCGGAATTCCGAGGGAAAGGTCACAACTAAAACCTGATTTTTATGTAGGAAAGATCTTAAAGGAACAAAAACGAGAATTTCAAATCAAATCACCAATCAAAAATGGAACGATTGAAGATATTTCAATGGCTAGTGCATTATTTAAAAATGCGTTAGACGAATGTCAAGGATATGGAAAACCTATATTATTTACTGAACCTGCACTAAATCCAAAACAAATTCGAGAAAAAACAATACAATTATTGTTTGAACGATTTAAAGCACCATCAGTTTACTTTTCTATTCAACCAATTCTTTCGTTATTTGCATCAGAAAAGACAGATGGATTAGTTATAGATTCAGGCGCTGATATTACACAAATTATACCAATTTATGAAGGATATGTTATTTCATCATGTGTTCATAAACAGTATATTGCAGGAAATGATTTGTTGGAATATCTTGTTTCTACAATTAGTGAAAAAAGAGATGTTAACCTTTCTACAGCAGCAGCAAAAGAAGTACTTGAAAATCAAGTTAAAAAAGATTGTCTTGTAGCATTAGATTTAATGGATGTAGTACGATTATCATCAGATCCAGATTTATTACGTACATACACTTTACCAGATGGAACAGAATTTTCAATTGAAGAAGAACGATTTTTATGTCCAGAAATTTTGTTTAGACCAGAATTATTTATTAATGATGATATTTTAGCAAAAGGATTAGATGTTGCATGTTATGAGTGTGTAATGAAATGTGATATTGATGTTAGACGTTGTTTATTTGGGAATATTTTATGTGCTGGTGGTAATACTCTTTATCCTGGATTTGCTGAACGTCTTGCTTCAGGTGTACAAAAATTATGTAATGATTCAATTGAAGTTGGTATTGAAGCACCAGCAGATAGACAATATTCATCTTGGATTGGTGGTTCAATATTTGCTTCTATTTCAGAATTTAATCAATTAGCTGTCAATTCATTTGAATATGATGAGTTTGGTGCTCAAATAATTAATAAAAAATGCAAAATAAGTTGGGATTAATTAAATTTAAAAATGAAAGATTTAATTAAAGAAGTTTATAAGATTTTGATAACATAAGCACCTTCAATGATAATATCATGACAAGTAGAGTAATACTCTTCAGGTAAAGTTTTACCACTAAAAGTAAAGTTATATTGTTTAGCACCCTAAACGATTAAAAGATATTTATTAATAAAAAAAGAAAGAAGAGAACAAACTATAATTCCATAATTGTCTGATGAATGAGAATAATAATTAAAATATACATTATATGGAAGAATATTATAAAAACATTCTTGTAATTCAGAAACACCATCTTCTTGTTGCGATGGAATAAGTACAGTTTCAAAAAGTTCTTCCCATCCAGAAATAGTAATTTCTTGTAATAAATTAGTGGTTGGTTTTAATCTAATTTGACCTAATTTTTTGTTTGAAGAATATTCCACTTTTGCTTTCTTACCATCACCACAAACATAATATTCTTGACCATTATTCAATTGAGTTCCAATAATATCATCATATTCTTTATTTCTTTTATATTTTAATTTAGTTGCATCAAAAATATCAAATGATTCATTATATGATATCCATGAATCAAATGCATATGTATTACCACACAAATATATATCTTCTGTTGCTGACATTTTACCTAAATAATATTCTTTTGTATGTCCTAATTCTTTTCCTCTAACAATAAACCCTTCTTCATTCCATCCAACAATAACCGATGATGACACAGATCCTAAATGATATTGTATTTCATCTATTCCATACTTTCCATTTTTACTAATAGCATTTGTACATTTAATATTTTCTTCAGTTAAACTTCCAAGATTTCTACATCTTTTATACTCTGGATGATTAAGAATTAATGGTGTTTTATTTTCAAATAAAGCTCTTTTAATGTCACTAACTTTGTGATACTTTTTGTACTGATTAACTGAGATTTGAATAGAAGTTAAATTAACTATATCAGGATTTGATATGTTCATTAGTGTATCTAATTTAGGTAATACAAATACATCTGTTGGTTGTGTTCTTTCTTTAACAATATCAAATGAAATACTAGAATAACCACCAAACAATTTATAATATTGACATTCACCCTTAAGTTGATCATCAATACAATCACCTTGAAATTCATTACGGACTAATTCATCTAATTTATTAGGAGAAATTGATGCATAATTATTACGTCCTAATCTAGCACTTAAATGCAAATATTCAGTATATAATAATGACAAATAATAAGCAGATACTGATGAATAATCAAAAGTTGCATTTCTATAATGAAAATAGTTTTTTGAAGCATTAGAAGCAATAATTGGAATATTTGGTAATTCTAAAATAAAAGTATTTGGTAATTCAGTTTCTTCATAATAAATATTTTGAATTGAATAAATTTCACTTATAACGTTAACATTAGTTTTTAAAATAACATATCCTGTCAATAATTGAATTATTATTAATGAAATCCACATTAAACACATTGGAGCGTGTTGGTGTATTTGAAAAAATATTTTCATTTTTAATGATTGAAAGAAATTGATAATTTGTGCTTTATTAATTCTCATTAAGTTGATAATTAAAATATTTTTTTTTATTTCCTTTAACTTTTTAGTTCCATTTTAAAAAGGACGAATATAAATTAATTAGTTTTAATTCTATTATTTAATTTCTATTTTCAAGATGAATTATTGTGCAGTAAATATGATACTCTCTGTTGATGTTTTAGCATTTGTTTGTTCTTGGTTAAATGATGTACACCCAACAACACACAAAGCCTCACAAAAATGTTTTAGTCCCCATTGTTCATTAATAGAATCAAATTGTTTTTGATTAAATTTTCTACCAATACGTTCTAATTGCATTCCATTATATTTAAATTGTTCATGACGTGAGACAAATGCTTTTAAAGAACGTTGATCTATTTGAGTTCCCTTAACAATAAAAATGACAAGTTCGGGATATTTTAAGATTGTATTTAATGAACTTGACTTAATTTGATTATTTGAAATATCAAAATATTTTAAAGCATTTCCTAATGGTGTGTTTTGAAGTTGAATTAATGTGTTATTTGTTAAATTATTATTTGTACATATCAGTGTATCTAATGGAACATCTTTTAATTGGGTTATAATTGAATCTTTAAGTCTACATTCACTAACATTAAGATTCTTTAAATGTGGTAATGCTGCTATATCATCAATACAATTTGTTGCAATAGATGTTGCAGAAACATTTAACGCAACAAGACAATCAAATCTTTTTGGTATTAAAAATTGTGTTAAAAGAGTGTGTGATATGTTTAATGAATAAATACATTTAGGAAGATATTTTAAAGCAAAATTTGGTGTTCTTCTTGGGAGAGTTAGCTCATGAGGGAATGGTGGTTGAGTAAGTACTTCACAAAGTTGTTGATACCTACATAAAGCACAACGACATTTAGATAGTCTTGAATTTCTATGAGGTGGAACATGTATTTCCAATAATTTTAATGTTAAAATATTTAATAACTCAAAAAGGTATTGGTGGGTGTCTATATCAGATGGTGTTTGAATAGGTAATTTCCAGAGAGAATCATACAATCGTTGCATATCTCAATACACTTTTATTAAGTTTCCTTTAGTAAAAAATAAAACTATAATTTATAGTTTTTTTTATTAAAAATGAAATTATATAATTATACTTTTTTTTAATAATTTTAAAAGTATTCAGAAGATGATAATGAGAAAAGAGAATATTGTTGAATGAACTAATTCTATTTCTTCATTTCCCAACAAATGAACTAAACCTTTTCATTCTATTTTTTTTTTAGAGAACCAAAAAGAAAATTTTATTCTTTGAGAAATATTCAGCTAATAAAATTATTTATTTGATTATTTTATTTTCAAACTTTATTTATTTTCATAATGAATACTACAGATCCATATGTTTTTTGTTTCAATTTATTAAGATAAAAGATTAGTTTTAACTTGACCAACATTTCAAATAACGAATTAAAATAAACTATTAAAAGTGCATTGATAAAAACTATAAAAAATATGTGAAAGAACTACATTTTTACTATTTTGCAATACTAATATTACTATATAAAAATTAATCAATACAAGTTTCAACTACTTTATTACTAAATTAATTTCTTAATAAAAATGATGTTTTGCAATTAAGTATCCAATGACGGTACTCTAACTTTTCTTTCAATAAAATTCAGTATTATGTTCTAATAGCATTTTAAGATCTCTCTAAAAAAGAAAAAAGTAATGAATTGCATTTTACTCTGGACAAAACTTTTTTGTTAAATTCTTCCATTATAATTATTTTGAAGGAAATGAAAAAAAGTGTTGAAAATTGTGTTATTTAATTTATTGTATTGTTTTTTGTTATCTTTTTCAAAGTTCGCTTTTCGCTTTCATTATGAGGAAGATGGGTAGAAATAAAGATAATGAAAACAAAATATTAAAAAGTCACTTTGAAACGAAGCAATCTAACTTTCCCGTTTTCCATCAATAGAACAGAAAAACTGAAAATAGGAAAAAAATAAAAAAAGAATTGCATTAAAGTAATAGAAAAAGATAGAGTGAAAGAAAAGGAAATAAGAAGAAGAACTTAAAAAGATAAAAAAAACGGCAGGGTTTTAGAAAAAATAAAAAGATCTAGGAGGTAAAAGAAAAAGCGAACAATCTTAATTTCTCAAAAGACAGAAAATGCAAGCCGTCAAATGTGTCATTGTAGGTGATGGGGCAGTAGGAAAGACATGTCTTCTTATTTCATATACAACTAATGCTTTTCCTAATGAATATATTCCAACTGTTTTCGATAATTATTCAGCAACTGTTATGGTTGATTCTAAACCAATTAATCTTGGACTTTGGGATACTGCTGGACAAGAAGACTATGATAGATTAAGACCATTATCATATCCACAAACTGATGTTTTCTTAATTTGTTTCTCAGTTGTCTCTCCACCATCATTTGATAATGTTTCATCTAAATGGCAACCAGAAGTTTCTCATCATTGTCCAAAGACTCCATGTTTATTAGTTGGAACTAAACTTGATATGAGAGAAGATAAAGAACAATTAAAGAGATTAGAAGAGAAAAAAATTACACCAATTACTACTGAACAAGGTGAAGCTAAATGCAAAGATATTGGAGCAGTTAAGTATATCGAATGTTCTGCTTTAACTCAAAAGAACTTAAGACTTGTTTTCGATGAGGCTGTTAGAGCTGTTATTTCTCCAGCTGGAGGAGCTAAAAAAGATAAAAAGAAAGGAGGATGTATGCTCTTCTAATTTTATTGTTTCAATTTTTTTTATTCCTTTTTTAGTTAATTTGTTATTATAAAAGTGGTAATAAACAAATATTTAATAAAAATTATTTTTAAACAATTAAATTAATAATTTATTATAATAAAAGAAATAAAAAATAAATTCATTCATTAAACGAACTGAGTTGTTCTTTATGAATATCTTCTAATGTCCATATTGTCTTGCCTTTTTGTGATTTTAAATTAGGTTGGTTATTGAATAAATAACTCATATTCATCAAAAACTCTTTTGTTAATTTAATGCTCTGATCAGCAGAAATATCAGTAAATCTTTTTTCTAAAGCATCAACAATCCATTGAGGCATAGAAGAAATAATTTTACTATCATTAAATCTATATCTTTTATCTGCATATATTGCAACAGCATAATCATTTTTTCCTCTTATACATCTTCCTACACATTGGTTACATGTTCTCATAGCATCAAATATTAAATAATCATCTTTTGAAATAACCTTTTTATTATCAAGGTATTCAATTCGTTCTTTAATTGTAAGAATTTCTGATTGGAGGTATGGAGCTCCTATAATTAAAACAGCTCTAGCAAGATGATTTGTAAAATTTATTCCTTCAGATAACCTACCCCGAGTAACACAAAATAATATAGCACCTTTACCAGTATGACAAGCTAACCTATAGTTCTGAAAAGCAAGAGATGTTTCTTCACCATCATTTGACTCTACAAAAATTAGTTTATTAAGATAGATAGACTCTATAATTTTCATTTCATCCCAATATGAAATACAAATATTCATATATGAATAACTTGGAAAGAAACATAAAATACCATCTGGTACGGTTTTCGATAATTCTACTATTAATCTACCATAAGAATGAATAATTAATCTATTTGATCTATATGTATATTGTGATGAAAATAAAATTCTATCTTGTTTCACTTCTGTTCCTGAAGTATCGGGAGTTTGTGACGTAATTGAAATACTGTCAAATCCTTTTGTTACAAATAATGGACAAATTCTTCTCGTATTACTAAAAGAAGATGTTATTTGTTTTTCTTCAACAACATTATTTAAACCAAGAATATTAATATATGTTTTTAATGGACTTAATGTTCCTGACGTGAATACAATAGAATGAAATTTATTTAATGTTGGTTGAATAGCATTTGCTGCATCAACACAAATTAAATTTAATACACAATGAAAACAATTGTCTTTATCCATTTTCACAACATCTGGGACATAAGAAAATCCTTCTTGACAAGAACAGAGTAATGCTGCAAAATCTGCTACAAGATATAAGTCATCGTAATAAAATGAATCTCCTTTTACGTCTTGTCTTCCTCCATATTCATCTCCAAGTGCTTTAATAAGTAAATGAAGTCTAAGAGGAATAAGACTAACAATCTCTGGTGTTAATGCTAAAGAATCACAAAATGAATCAACAACACTTTTAATTGGAATTGAATGGTGCTCATTAATATGTTGTTTTTTGTGTATGGGAGCTTCACGTAATTTCTCTCTAAAGAAATTAACAATACCTTTCATTAAAATAACAAATTGAATAGAAGTTATTGTATCAATCGGAATATCATTTTCTTCTTCTATTCTTTTTGTTGTTTTTTTATTAGAAAAGAGTTTCTGTCTTTCTTCTTCAGTTTCTTTTGTTAATTCTGAATGTTTAAGTCCTTCTACAAGTCGTTTATATTCATTTTCTAAAGGTCTTTTTGATGCCTCAATTGAAAGAAGTTTTGAAAGACGATTCAATGAAATTGTTGCAAGTTCTAATGTGTCTAGTGATAATGTAAGTGTTTGTGCATCAACAACAACATTATCTACATTATGTGCTTCATCAAAAACAAGCAGCGTTTGATGTAAGTCACTCATTTTACCTACAGTAACATTTTCTACTTTAGGATCAAGAATATAGTTATATGTACAAACTATAAATGGTGATTTATAAAAGTTGTTTCTTGAACAGAAATAGGGACATCTTTGATATTGTTTACCGAATTGAACTAATTCATCTATTCCAGCAATAATTGGTATTTCATCTTCTATATCATGATAATATGGACATAACCCTTTATCTCTTTTTTCTTGACACATTAATTGTGAATGTTTGCTTTCTCTTACATCATCCAATAAACATAAGTGAGCCCTTGATGCTAATACAACTGATGGCATTGATAATTTTGTTAATTCATTAAAAATTTGTTTAATTTCATCTAATAGTACGAGT
>NW_001853102.1:10581-12946 GCF_000209125.1 Entamoeba dispar SAW760
CATAGTACGAGTACAATAAATCGTATGTGAGATACTACTTCCTTGATTATCCAACAACCCTTTTGCTGCAGTGATAATACTTACTGTCTTTCCAGTTCCAGAACCCATTTCAATAATAATTTGTTTGTGAGGTGGTTTTTTATTATTTGTAACTCCACTAGTAACTGTTTTAATAAATTGATATTGTTCTGGATAAATGAATTGATATGGAAAATGAATTTCAATTCCATTGACAGTAAATATGATATTTCGTTGTTCCTTCTCATTAATTTCCTCCATTAATCACAATTTTCAAAGTTAATTTCTTTTTTTCATCATTTTAATTAATTATACTTTTTTCTTAAAACAGAAAGATTTTGATTTTATCCAACACGAACAGTTAAATTATTTTGTTATTTAGGTACTGGAGGTGGTTCTGCAGCACCAGTTTTTTCTTCTTCCATTTTCTTTGATTCTTCTTTTGGTTTTTCCTCATTCTTTTTCTTTTCTTCTTCTGCTTTCTTTTTGGCTTCTTCTTCTGCCTTCTTTTTAGCTTCTTCTTCTGCTTTTTTCTTTTTTTCTTCCTCTTCTTTTCTCTTTCTCTCTTCTTCTTCCTTCTTTCTTTTTTCTTCAGCAATTTTTCTTTCTTTCTCTTCTTTTTTTGCAACAATATGTTTAACTAATCCCTCAGCCTCAGCAAGTTTTGCCAAATAAACACTCTTAGTTTCATTTTCTCCATCTTCGTACAACCAATCAACATACTTTTCTAATTCATTTGAAATCTTTGAAGCCTCATCTTCAGTTGTAAATTCAGCTAAATTACCAAATAACAATTTATCCTTCATAGAATATACAAAAGCTTCTAAATTGTTTTTAGCATGAGCAGTATCAATAAATAATTTATCATCAACTTGCATTTGAGCTTCTTCAGCAAGATATTTACTAATATCTTTTTCACACATACCAACACTATGAACATTAACTTTAACAGGATATTCTTTGTTTACCATTTTCTTTACTTTTTTAGTAATTGTCTTTTTTACCATTTTAACTTTCTTTTCTTCTTTTGGTTTTTCTTCTTCCATTTTCTTTGATTCTTCTTTCTTTTCTTCTTCAGCTTTAGCAGGTTCTTTTGGTTTTTCTTCTTCCATTTTCTTTGGTTCTTCTTTCTTTTCAGTTTCAGCCTGTGCAGGGGCTTTTGGTTCTTCTTTAACTTCTTCAGGTACTTCAATAACTTCTTTTTCTTCTACTTCTTCTTCTACTTGTTCACATAAGAAAGCATCTACAAGTTCTAAAATTCCACTTTTATTTAGAGCAATTCTTAGTTTTAATTCTGGTGTTTTTGTTTGAGCTTTTGGTAATTCTGGAACATCAAGAGTAATTCCATTATTTAAAGTTCCTGGGAAGAAAACATTATTATCACTATAATTAATATCTACATGAAGACCATTAGCATCTTTAATTTTAAGAACTCTAGTAATTGGGAATGAAGAATCTTTAGCAATGAATGTTATTGGTGCAATAGTTTTGCTATCAGTCTTAAATCCCATATTGATTTCATATGGTGGAAGGTCTTCAACAACGTAATCTCTTACTTTGAAATATGGCTGTAATTCTGCACATGCAATAGCACATCCACGTGCAATAGATTCTTCACAATTAATTGTTTTAGATAATGGTTTGTTAAGAGTTTTCACTATAGCATCTTGAAGAGTATTTAATCTGGTACCAGAACCAGTAATTTCAATTGAATGAATTTGTTCAATAGTCATACCAGCCTTTGCAATAGTTCTTTTTATAAGTTCAATTATTTCATTATTAAGATGAGAAGTTAACTCATCAAATTTTTCTCGTGTAAATTCCATATGATAATCTCTTTCTTCATATAAAGTGTCAAGATTTAATATAGCTTTTGGACTTCCACTAGAAATAACTCTCTTAACAGACTTTTCAATTCCTGATAAAATTCTATTCCACATTCTTAAATTATTCATTGGATCAATTTTCCATTTTTGTTGAATATCTGTTCTAACAAATTGTCCAAGTGCTTCATCATAATTACGTCCTCCAAGTCTCCAATTGTATTCAACACTAAGAACTTTCATTTTGGATTTAAGAAGAGAAATAACTGAACATGTAGTATTACAATGTCCAACATCTAAAATAACAACTGGACGTGGTTCTGTTTCACTTAAATCAGTTTTATAAATACCATAAGCTAAAGCAGTTGCAGTGTGTTCGTTCATTAATCTTAAACATGAAATACCAGCAATTTTAGCAGCATCTAACATTGCAATTCTTTGATTTTCAGTGAAATAACCAGGAACAGAAATAACACAATCAGTAAAATGTCTTTAGTATATTCTTCAGTAATTGTTTAATTTGA
>NW_001853102.1:13046-15108 GCF_000209125.1 Entamoeba dispar SAW760
TCATCACTTTCATTCCAATCATTCTGTCTTCTAACTTAATTGTTTGATATGGTAATTCTTTTAATTCTGTTTGAACATCTGGACAATCGTATTGTCTTCCAATAAGTCTTTTAACATCTACAACTGTATTTTTTACATTTCTAAGATATAAACTAAAACCAGCTTCTCCAATAGCTCTTTCTTTATCGTTAAATGATACAAATGTTGGGGTTTGTCTATTAGAAACTTCATTAACAACAATATCAATTCCTTTCTTACGTACTACTGCAACAGTAATATTTCTATTTCCAATATCAATTCCAACTGCAATTGGCATATCAATCAATCTACTCTAGTTCCGTCTAAACCCTCTTTTATTGCTTCTTTATGTTATACGTCATTGCCACGTTCTCACATTGACACGTACATCTTTTCTTTTGAAGAATTGTGTTCATAAAATATAATAAATATATTATATTTTTATTATATTTATTTTGTTTATACAACTATTGATGATTAGTAAGTGCTATGGTAGATACATTCAAATGATTTTATCATTCTCTAATAGATATGAAATTGCACTGTTTGCATTACGTCAGATATTACAAACGCCATAAGTCTAGAACGTTGTTTTTTATAATAAACAAAAAGCAAAAGAAGAGTTGATAATGAATATAAAAAAGTCAAAGAGTTATTTTCTAGATATTCTTTTTTTGAAGTACCTAAAACTAGTTAGCAATGAATCATCAAAACAAAATAAATATACAAACACAATCATTAACACTAGAAGAAATCAAAGATTATTTTAAAAGATATCCAGATAGAAGGCAAATGGTTTTTGACATTGTTACTAAACAAATATTAGAACGCCAAAGTGATGAAGAAATAGAAACACATTTAGAGGAATTGAAAATAAATAAAATAGATGAAGAACAATATAAAATTTATTCTAATTTTATTAATGAAATTAATGAAGAATTAAAACACCAAAATTAATTTTAAATTAATGTGATAATTGAAGAAGTTGTCGTTTCTCAGTTCAATTTAAAGGAACTTTTTTATAATTTATTAAATGGGTTTATGTCAATTTATTTTCATACAAAATGAATATTTGATTATTATTAATTTGAAACACTCACAATAATTGTTCCGTTAGAAAAAAAGTTTATTGGTTCTATATCTCTTTCATTAATAATATATTTTTTTAATACGAAGTGCTCTATTTAATAAACGACAAAGATAATAACCATACTGTGCATATTCAGTTGCTCTTTTTTTCTTTTTGAATCAATGACCGTTGTATTACAATTGTATTAAAATATTAACACATTCAAGATGACTCATTTCTACTGCAAAGTGAAGTTTTAAGGAATTAGTCTTAAACACTGATACAAGATGGATATTTTTTAATAATTAATGGAATAATAAAAGAATTTCCACAACAACAAGAAATATGCAAAGGTATCCCTTTAAGATACTTGAGGAATATGAGTAATATCCTTTTAATAAATTAATCAATGGTATGTCTGAGTTATTAGCTAGGACAACATAATGAAATAGACTTTTTCATATTGGTCATTTGTTGTGTGTCAGTACTATATTTATTTATTAATTCCAAAGTCATAGAAGATCTTCCTGAAAAACTAGATGTTTGAAGTACATTCTGTTAATAAATATTAACTTATTTAACCATACCCTTTTCTTTTATTTTATTATATAACATTCTAAGAATATTACATTCTCCTCCAGAGTAATATAAAGAAACATACAATCCTTATAATTATCTACTTGATGAATCAAATTTATTCCTTGTTCTAATAAAACAAAAATAATGTCATAACGTTTATAATAACAAGTTAATTGTAACACATTTTCTCCTTCATTCCCTTTTTTCTAGTTAAACAATTTTTACCAAACATTTTTATTATTGTTAATAAACATTTCCTCCAAAACTACTCGCATATAATACAGGTGTCCACCTACTATAAACTCTTCTTTTTAATGCCTCATTAACCCCAAATACAATTAATTGTGTTAATTCAGAAAATCATAGTGAATGATATATAAATTAAACAGAGTTATC
>NW_001853102.1:15208-18936 GCF_000209125.1 Entamoeba dispar SAW760
CGTGTCATGTGCTTTTGGATAACATTCTAAACGGCAATTCATTTCTAAAGTGGTTAGTTAACTCAATTTCAGTTCTTTTCTTTTTTGTATTTATTTTCATTTATACTTTTATCAAAAAAAAACATAAAAACCAAAATTTTCTCTTTTTTACACAAGTACTGGTACAAACAACTTGGTATCTCTTTCATTTACATTAAAACTTTTTTTCTATCTACTGACATTAACGACCTACTTTTTCTAACCTTTTTTATGGTATTGCAAATTAAACGAGGTGTACGAGGTACTTTCTCCCTTGTTAATGGAGAGTCTTTTATAAATGTTTTCTCAAAAAATAGTTTTGTTTCCTTTAAGAAAATAGGTCGTTCCCATTGAATGTTTGCATAAATATTAAGCTCTTCCTCCTTATTTTTTTCAATAACCACATGACTTTCTTTATTTGTTTCTTGAATATTGTCTTCTTGCTCCCATGGCATTGGTCCATTAACAACAATTTTTGAATGTTTTTCTTTGAAACTTCTTTTGTTATATTCTTGTATCGTTTGTTGTTTTTCAATAAGAAATATTGGATAATCCTCAATACTAAAATAAGTCTTTTTTAATTCCATTAGTAATTTCTTTAAAGGTCTTAATTGGTTTCTTGTTTTTAATATCTTTCTTCTTTCTTCTCGATCGTTGTCAACAACGTGCATCGGTTGTTCACACTCTTCGCAGAAAAACACTCCATTGTAAAAGTTATCTATTCCTCTTTCGTATGTACAACTCCATCCACAAAAAATATTTGAACATTTTAGGAATGAGGAAGAGGAGTCATTTTCAGGTAAGGTAGTAAGGATGACATAGGAGCCAACTATGTTCCTTAATGTTTTTGAATAGTCTATAAAGTAATAAGCAACACCATCAACTTTTTGGTTGATGAAACTATCTCTGACCAAGTCTGAAATGAAAGGACGAAGAAGTCGACGAGGTAAGCATAGGTGATGGGCTATTTCCTTACTGGTTAATGGTTTTTGTGAGTTTTGAATGGTGATGAGAACAAGTAAATGAGTTGAAGAAAATAGAAGACCTACTACATATTGGACAATAGTTTCACAGAGTTGGTATTGTTTAGAATGTTGCATGAGAGAATATGATGGAGTTCTGATGATTTGTGATTGTTTTCATTTTTGAAATAATTAGATTCGTTGATTGTATTAACAACAAAACTATTCTCTTTTGATGTTTTGTTATGTTCATTCGTTTAATTTATCAAATATCAAGTTGTGATGAAACAATGAGATAAAATAGAAATAAAATAGAAAATGAAGAAGAAATAATAAAAAGAAGAAATAAGAGAAATAAATTTAACATCAAAAATAAAACAGAAAAATAAAATATAAGAAGAAATAAAAGAAATAAATAATTATGGAATAAATTATTTATTTTTTTAATAAAATATTATAATTAATAATATTAATAAATAATTTAATTATAATATTATAATTATCTTATAATTAATCTTCTATATTATCTTTTAATATTTACATCATAAAATTATTGAATTCTTTGATGATTTCATTTTATTTCTTTTATTATTTTAATGACTTCTTCATTTAATATTTCATATTGAAATTATTATTATTTTATATTCATTATTTTATTTCTTTTGTTTATTTTATTTCATTATATTTAAAAAATTACTTTAACAAACTCAATTACATTATTATCTTTTTATTTATTTGATTTATTTGATTTTCATTTCATAATATTTATTTATTCTTTCTTCTTTACTCTTATTCATTTCTTATTATTTCATTCTATTTTATAATTATATTTTTATTTATTTTCATATTCAATCTTGTTATTATCAAAATTATTATATTATTATCAAATTGTGTTTCTCTATTTGTTTTAATAATAAAAATGAATAACACATTGATATAATTTAATAATTTACTTAATATTCTCATCATGATTATTTATCTGTTTCTTCTTCTTATTTTTATTTCATCAATTATTATTTAATAATTTATTTAATTTACTCTTCAATTCTTCATCTTATCACAATTATCACAATGAATTCAGATAATATCAATAAATCATATTTCTCTAACAAATTCACTTTCTCAATCTTTCATTTTACTTATATTATTAAAACATTATTTATTTATCAAATCATTAAATAAAATAAACTATTCTTTTTATTTATATTTCATTTTCATTCTTATTCTCATTTCTATCATATTAGAACATTTTAACAATATAGGATATACAACAAATTTTGTTGCCATGGGTATTGAGTAATACTATAGAGTCTTGTAAAGAAAATCAAACAAGACACAGGTATTCAAGTTGAAAGAAAAGAAAGGACTTCAATAACAATAAAATGCATAATAATTATGATAAAAGAAATAACAGAAAAAAAGGGTTTAGGAAAAGAAGAACACAAAGAAAAACAAATAAAAAACAAGGCAAGTATAATGATAATAAACATTATACAAATAAGAAACCTAAATGGTTAACAACAAAAGAAATTCAAAAGAAAATTAAAAGAATAACAAGAAAATGGGAGAAAGGAGAATACGAAGAATTACTTAAAAAGTATGAAGGCAAAGAAAAGAAAATGTATAATATTCTCCAAGAAGTATATTCAATAAGAATAAAATAATAAAGAAAAACAAATAAGAATTCAAAGATAAAACAAAAGATTGGAAAAGTGAAGATATTAAAATAAATGAAAAATGAATCAAAAACAAAAATTGAATCAAAGAAATGAATGACAGATGTAAAACTGCAAGAATAATAAATGAAAAAGAAAATAAAGGGAAAACACAAGAGAAAGAAGAGAAAAAGGAAGAAGAAGGCAACAAAGAAGAAATTAACACACTTCAAAATAAAATTAAAGAAATAGAAGAAACTATTAAATAACTTCAAACAAAAAAGAAGAAGAACAAATTATCTCCAATGAAATAAATCAAAAAACACGAGAGATACAGTTAGAGAAGAGGATGAGAAAGAAATAAAAAAGATTCAAACACAAATAAACAATAATCAAACTAAATGTAATGAAATAAGAAAACTCTTAATTAAAAGAGGAAAATAATTATACTGATTGATGAATATGTTAATGAAATAATTAGAAGAGTAATGTACTAATGTATAAGAATGAAATAAGAAATAACATATTAGATAGATGGTATTCCAAGAAAGGAATATGGAATAGAATTAAAAAAGTACTAGGTCATAAAATCCCAGAAACGAAAATAGAAGAAATAATAAATGAAGTGAAAATAAAAAAGAAGTAGTATTAAAAATAAAGAAATTAATGACCAACCAATACATCAAAAAATGGAAGTCCCATCAAACAAGTGGATATTTTAGAAGATGGTTCGAGTCAAAATTTGTAGATAAAACTACTACAATCAATGCATGGAATTCCATCATTATAAAGAAAAATTCATTTCTTCAATTAACTAAAATACAAGATGGAGCAATATTTAGTGGGTACAGGAAAGATAAAATATTAAAAAATGAAAGATTGAAGTACTGCCCACTTTGTAAATACAAGATATCCACAGTAGAACACATTCTATTATCTTGTATTTGTCATAAAAAATCACAAAATGAGAAACATGACCATATTGGCATCATCATATGGGAGGGGTTAATAAGAAAATACACATGAAATAAACAATACAAGAAATACCCCATATGAAACAGTGTTCCAATACAATGACATCACTATGATATGG
>NW_001853101.1:0-1088 GCF_000209125.1 Entamoeba dispar SAW760
TAAAATAAAAGAAATAAATAATAAACAAAAATAATAAATAAATAAAAAGAAATAAAAGAGAGAATAAAGAAATAAAATATGATAATAATATGAAGAAAAGAATATTTAAATAAGAAATAATAATAAATAAATTAAATAATGATAATTATTTTTATATTCATCATTTCATTGTTTTGATAATTCATTTTATTATAATTATTTTATTCTTTATTATTCATTGTATTAATATTCATTGTAATTATGTATTTATTTATGAATTTATATCATTAAATCTATTATCATTTTTATTATTCATTTTATCTCTTTTGTTTTATTCTTATTTCATATTCTACAATTTAAATCTTCTTCATTTAATTCATTGATTTATAAAATATCATTAAACATCATCAATGTATTTTAATAATGTGAAGAATAACAATAATCATATTAATTAAACAATAATTTATTTATTTTTAATAAAAGAAATAATGATAAATAATGATATTTTAGAAGTTTAATTTCATTTTATTAATTGTGTTATGTTTCTGATATTGTATCTTCAATTCACAAATTAATTAAATTATATGATAAATATGAAAATTATATTTAAAAGAAAAGAAGATAAAAACAATATCAATAATAAAATTAAAATAACAAATACATCATTTAATTAATATCTCTATCATTCATAAATCAACTAATAATTCTATCAAATATAATTAAAACAATTTTATTATAATATAATTTATAATTATGTATTCATTCTTGTTATTTATCATATTTTATTCTTCTATTTTTAATTTTGTTTATTATATAGTTATTTTGAATGAATGAATTCTATTTTAATTTATTTATGTTCATTTCTTTATTTGTAATTAAATGAAATGATAAAATATGTTAATAAAATTAAATTATTTAATAGAATTAAATGAAATACATTAATTCTATTTCTTTTACGTTTCTTTTCATTCTTTATTTTCAATTCTTTCTAACATTCTTACTACTTCTTCTATTCTTATTCTTTCTTTAGGTTCTTGTTTCCATGTTTTTTCAATAATTTCTTTAATATCTTCTTTAACTTCTTGTATTATTGGTGGTCGTTTACCTGT
>NW_001853101.1:1188-4325 GCF_000209125.1 Entamoeba dispar SAW760
TAATGTTTTAGGGAATGGATCTTGCCATGTAATGATTTGTAACATTGTTATTGAATATGAATATATATCTGATGCCATTTTGTAGTGTTCTCGATTTAATACTTCTGGTGCCATATATTTTGGTGTTCCTATCCCTTTTGTGAATGTCATATTTGTCATCATCATATTAATGTTTCTTGAACTTCCAAAATCTGTTAATTTACAATTAACTCCAATGTTATCATCAATTGATACAACAAGAAAATTATCTGGTTTAATATCTCGATGTAGTATTCCATTTGAATGAAGATATGAAATTCCTTTTGCTCCATCTATCATGAATTTAATTCTTATTTTATTTGGTATTTCCGTGTTTGTTCTTTTATTAATTAAATCTTGTATTGATCCATATTTTGCATATTCTGTTACAATACATATTTTATTAGGAATAAATACTGCTCCATAAAATTGAATAATATATTCACTTCGAAATTTATCTAACATCATTACTTCTTTCTCAAATTCTTTCATTTTATTTTCATCTTTATCAATTTGTTTCATTTTCTTAATTGCTACTTGATTCCCTCTAAATTCTCCTATATATACAATTCCAAATGTTCCTTCTCCTATTTTATGTTCTTCTTTTATTTCATCGGGATCAAGTCGTGTTGATATTTGTGTTTCTCCTTTAATTGAAATACTTTTAATTATTTCTTCTTGTGTTTTATTAAGTGTTTTACTAATTATCATTATTTGTTCTTTAATTTTAGTAGTACATTTGATTTTAGTGAATATTTCAAATTCACATGCATATCCTCCTTCAATTGTAATGATATTTGGGTTTGTTCTAATTGAATATTTTTCATTTTCTTCTTTACTACTTATTTGTATTTTCTTTTTTTCTTTATTTTCATTTCCAATACATATTAATTCTCTGATTTCTTTATTTACTTCAATTTCTTCTCCTTCTCCTATTTCTATTTCTTTTTTATTTGTTATTATTCCATCTCCAAGTGATATGAATTTGATATTTGATTGTGAAATTTTAAATATTGTTGTTGTTTTCTCTTGTTCTTTCTTTTCTTTCCGTTTTATAATGTAATTAATCATTATTATTATAATTATAATTATTATAATGATGATAATAAGTATAATGATGATAATTATCATTATCATCCACCATACGATTTCTTTATTACATTTTGTTCCTTCTTCATTGATTCCATACCAAAATGAACATTTTGAACATTTATTATTTTTTGTTTCTTTACATTTATTAATATTTGAATAATGAATACATTCTTTATTTATTATTATATATTCTTCTTCACATTTATTACATTCTTTCTCATTTAAACATGTTATACATTGTTTTCCACATTTTGAACATTCTTTATTTATTAAATAATATCCTGTTAAACATTCTCTACATCCATATTCTTTATCTATTTCTCCTTTACATCCTTTAATTGTTGTTGTTAATTTACATATTCCTGTTGAACTCATAAAATATCCTTCTCCACATTTTATACATTTATCTTTTTGATTACATGTTAAACATTCTTTTCCACATTTTGAACATCCTTTCCCATTTCTATAATATCCTTTATGACATATTCCACATCCACTTCCATCTGCTAATATTTGTAAACATGTTCCATTTAATTCTTCATTTGATTGACATGTTTTATCATTTCTTAAATATTTATCATTAGAACAACTCATACAATATGTAGATGTTCCATAGCATGTTTCACATTTATCATCACATTTTAAACATTTCATGTCTTTTGTTAAATAATATCCTTCTTTACATCTTTTACATCCATATGTATTTTGTTCTTCACAATATTCTATTGTTGTATTAATACATTCTCCCTTCAAATTAGGTGAATATGTATTTAAACATTCAACACATTTTCCATTAACATATGATTTATTTAAACAATTTTGAATATTATTATTACATTTTCCATTTTGATCTTTTATCATATCTTCTTCACATGTTTTATTTATACATTTATTATTATCTAAATATTCTTCATATTTACATTTTATTTCAATATCATTTGTTTTACATATTTCTGATTTTGAACATTCTATACATTTATTATTATCAATGTATTTTCCATTTTCACAATATATTTCTTCATTCTTTCCATTTTGATTCTTTTCTTTATTTAAACATTTTCCATTATTTAATGTATATTTATTTGAACATGATACACATTTATTTCCTTCATAATAACATTGATCTTCTTTATCTCCATTACACTGATTATTTTCTATTTTATATCCATTTGAACATTTTAAACAATAATTTCTTTCTGATTTATTACATTTATTATCAATTTCTTTACATTCTCCATTTTCTTTAATAAATCCTTCTTTACATTGATAACAATATGTTTCATTTCCAATTTTACATCCATTTTTGAATTCTTCACATGTTTTTGTATTTAAATTAATATAATATCCATATTCACATTCAATACAATGATTTTGATTATTTATTTTAATACAATGTGAATTATATTGACATTCTTTATTTGAATTTAAATAATATCGTTTTTCACATTGAATACATTCTTTTGTTTTTTCTTTATAAATCATCATATTACAATTCTTATATCCAATACTATCTAATGTTATTCCTTTCATTCCTATAATCATTATTTGACTTTTCTTTGTTGTTAATGTTGTTTCTGAAAATTTTACATCATCTAAAACATATAAAGGTTTTGAAGAAGAAATAATTACTGTTGAAATTGATTTATCATTATTTTCTACTTCTTTAATTAATGTTGTTCCTTCATTTGATTGTTCAATTGTTAAACTGAATTCAATTTTTTGATTAAATGGTTCTTTCTTTCTATAAATTTTGAATATTGCTTGATTTGATGATTCATATTTTAACCATTGATTAGGATATGTATATACTGTATGAGTAATTGATGGACTATTGTTATTTCTAATAATATAATTATTTGTTGATAATGATATTTGACAATAATTAGATAAAGATACAGTGATAGTAACAATAAATGAATTAAAATCATCTTCTTCATCTTTTTTAAATTGATGATTACATTCTGTTGTTATATCATGAATTGCAATGTTTTTATAACTAAAATAACGAACCATTCCACCACATGTCT
>NW_001853100.1:0-1213 GCF_000209125.1 Entamoeba dispar SAW760
TAATCAATATATTAAAAAGAAAAAAGATAATAAATAATATATATAAATAAAAATTATAAAAATAAAAATGAATAAAATAAATTCGCATAAATAAAATAATGTTAAATAAATTGCATCAATAAATTAAACGCTTTTTTATTGCATATTTCTAATTTCTATAATAAAAAAATGCATCCTTTATTTCATCATTATTTTCATCTTTTATTATCTCATTTTGAAATATTCCTTTTTATCTTCTTTCATTTTATAATCTCAATATTCTACTTTTATTCTTTTCATCTTCTTCTACTTCTTATTTTCACTTTTTTTCTTTCATGTCCTTCTTTCTCTTCATTTTTCTCTTATTTCCTTTTTTTCGTAGCCGTATTTACAAAGTGGATAGTATTTTAATCATTTTTAATATTTTATCTTTTCTGTACATATTGAATATTACTCCATCTTGTATTTTAGTTAATTGAAGAATTCCATTTTTCTTAATATTGATTGAATTCAATGAATTGATTGTAGTATTTTTATCTACAAATTTAGATTCAATCAATCTTCTAAAATATCCATTTATTTGATTTCAATTTATTGATGTATTTGTTTATCATTATTTATTTATTATTATTATTTATTTTTATTTTCATTCATTTCTTTTATTATTTATTTTATTTTATTTCTTTGATTTTATGTTTTATTATTTTTATTTATATTCATTATTCATTTCTTTGATACCGTCTATTTAATATGTTATTTCTTATTTCATTCTTGTACAATATTACATTACTATTCTAATTATTTCATTAACACATTCATTATTCATGCTTATTATTCATTATTTCATTTATATTGATATATAGATTGTCTTTGGAGTTATCAACACAAATATATTTTGTATTTATTATTTATTTTATTATTTCAATTTCAATTCTATCTAAATTACATTCCATTTTATTACTGATGATGAATATATGAAAATATTAATTATTTCATTATTAATTCTTGTATTATATCTTATATTACTACTTTGATCATTATTTATTTCATCTATTTTCTTCATTATCTTTTATTTGATGATTTTACAATTGAATATATTATTAATTTCATCTGACTATCATACATTTAATTATTTATACATTTCATCTCTTTCATTTATTTTGATATTTTCATTTCAAGATGATATTTGATTAATGTTCTTTATTTCTTGTTTTATTTTCATTTATTTATTTCA
>NW_001853099.1:0-5698 GCF_000209125.1 Entamoeba dispar SAW760
TCTGTATTTGATATTTATATTTTAAATATATTCTTAATAATCCTTAGCACATTCATCTCGTGCTGACATTAACCCCATTCCTAATTCATTTATTGTAACATATAATCTACTTTTAGGGATATTTCTACTGTATGGTTGGAGTTGTATCAATGCCTTTCTTATTTGTTTATCTATATTCTCCAACTCACCAAGTTACCATTTAATAATACAGAATCCATATCTTAATTTTGAGATTATATCATTATTAATCTTTCTAATTGTATTGAGGCTGCTATATTTCATATTATTTAATGATGATAGAATAGAAGATACATCATTTAATATTCTTGTACAATATTTATTATATTTATTTTATCTCTTATTTCAATACCAAGATATTTATAAGGGTTATCATTAGTTACTCTTGGTAATTCAGCTAATTCTCCATTTATCTGACCATTGATATTAGTCATTATCCCACTCTTTTCTATATTTATTTTTAGTCCTATTGCATTAAATATTTCATTTGTTAATTTGTGGGCTTTTTCCATTTCTTCGAGGCTGTTAGTTATTATCTTTAAATCGTCCATATATAATATGTGATTTAACTGTACTTGTTTTGCTTCTCCATTCATTTTAATAGATAACTTATTAATTTGTTTATCTAATTGTTTAGATAATATAACAATAAATAATACAAATAATAATTTAGATAAACTATCATATTGTATTATTCATCTTTCTACATTAATTATACATTCATTTTGTTGATTATAATATAATTGTAGTTGTGTAATATTTAATATATATAATATACTTTTAATTACAACTAATGGGATGTTAAAATAAATTAAACATTGTTTAACCCATTGATGATTAATACTATCATATGCTTTAGAGACATCATAATATGTTTCTACCCACTTCCATTTATCCTTGATTAATAACTGTTGGATTATAGTATTGTATAATAATCCTTCTTTTGATAATATGTATATTTTTTACATCAAATTTGATTTTGTGATAATTGTTTTTCAATTTGATTTAGCATCAGTTGGCTTTCTATTTTCATCTTTAATAAAGATGTATATACTTTTAACATACAATTTAAACAAGTTATTGGTCTGTAATTTTGTGGGTCTAATTTATCTCCTTTCTTGTATATTAATATTGTCCTTCCTTGGATAAATTGAAGAGGGATATTAGTAGGATTATACAAGCATTCATTAAATAATTTTAATAAGAAATTCTTTGGTTGTTCTAAATATTTAATCCAGATGATTGTATTTTATCAATTCCAGGTGCTTTCCAATTAGCAATGAATTTTATTGCATGATTTAATTCATCAAAAGTGATTACGCACCTTCTATTATTAATTCTATTTTCAATTAATATGTCATATAAATTAATATTTAGGAAATCTATATTAGTGTTATTTTCATAGATTCCTTTCCAGAAATTAATTGTAGTAATATTATCTGGATATTCATCTTCTTTATACTTATTTAGAAGTTGTCTCTTTCCATATTTTAACATTTTATAATTCCATCTAATTCTTTTCCAATTATTCTTACTTCTATTTCTATTCTTTTCATTCTTTGGAGGTATTTGTAATAATTTATTTGCTCCTTTGTTTTTATTTTAATATGATATATATCATATTTTTTAATATGTAATATTATTTTTAATTTCATATATTGATTATTATAGAGTAAATCTCTTAATCTATATATTTTTGATTGTAATATTCTTTCTATACTTCTCATTCAACTTCTTTCTTTGTTCTTAGTAATAATGATGTTAATAGTGGATGTTATAGTTTTAATATAATGGTAGTAATCATCTAATGTATTGATTAATATTTCATTTGTATTAATGATATTAACTATTTGATGTACTTTGTTTTTATTGTAATAATAATTAATAAATTGTACATATTCTTGTTCTTTCATTTATTCTTATTTATTTATTCTTATTACCTCCTCTTCTTGTATTTCTTCTTTCTTATTTATTTTATTAATTCTTTTAATTCAATATCTTTCCATTGGTGTGTTATTAATTCTTCTTCCATTCTTCTATTGATTTCAATTATAATTTCATTCTTTATTTTATATGTTTTCTTTAATATTTCTTTATATTCATTAATATCTTCTATTTTAATATCAATTTCATGTATTAATCTTTTTATTTCTTCTTCTTTAAGTTGACCTCTTAATTTTATTTCTAATAACTTTAGTGTAAAACATTTATAGAGTGTTAGAATTTCTTCTTCTCTATTTGTTTGCTTCAATTATTTTTTGAATGTCATGATCAGATGTGGTGATCTTCTTATGCTGATTTCCCATCTCTTCGATTGAATTCTGTGTTAACTTTCTTTTTTTTGGAAGATCATCTTCGCTTGATGATATTCCATCAGCTACTACAACATTGGGGTTGAGGTCATTCATAATTTGTGTTTCAGATGAGTCAGATATAGTGTGATTTATCTCTTCTTTCTTCTTTTCTTCTTGTGTAATTTTATTTTGTAATTTAAATAATTTATCTTTCAAGAAGTATACTTGTTGTGATAAATTATTTACTTCAGACATTTTCCTTTCTGATTCAGCATTGAATTCGATTAATTTTCTATCACTTTCTTGTTTTTTAGTGTTTATCTCCTTCTCATGCTTCTTCTTTAATGACATAATGTCATTTGATAATTTATTAATGGTCTGGTCCTTCTTTTGTATTTCTTCATTTCTTCTTTCTCTTTAATAGCCTCCTCTATTCTTTTCTTTAATTCTTCTATTCTTTTATCTTTTTCATTGTTCTTTTCTTCCTCTTCTTTTAATTTCATCTTTTCTTTTTCATTATGCCTCTTCTTCTCTTCATTGTCCCTCTTTTCCTCATCAAGCCTCTCCTTTCTCTCTTTTATTAGCCTCTCTTTCTCAGCAAGCCCCTTCTTCTTCTCCTCAGCAAGCCTCTTCTCCTCTTCTACTAGCCTCTTCTTCTCCTCAGCAAATTCATTTTCATCATCATTTTCAATACTCATTGTATATTTCTTATTTAAGTATTTATCATTTATTTCATTTTGATTTAGTTGTTTATCATCTTCTTCATGTGTCATACTGATCGTTTCTTCTTCCATTCTAATCGTTTTTGTTTTTTCTCTTGCAAGTAAATACCATTTTCTCATTATTGTTGATTATGTTCTTTAATCTTAGTGTTCTTAATTTATTCTATTTCTTGTGGTGTAAGTATTTTAATTTCTTCTTCAAATAGTCTTTTCCAATATTTTTGGTTTTGTATTTCTATCATTTCTTTTATTTCTTATTTGTCGTTGTCTTTTATTATGGTAATATTTATATCTATGTTGTGTTTTATTATGTGAATTATTTGTATAATAATATTGATTGATTCTATTTGAAATATTGGTAAAATACTTATGGTGATGAAAAAGAATGAAGTGATGAATGAAATGAATCATACCATTATTATTATAATTATTATGATAATTGTTATGGTGATAGTTATTATTATGGTAATGATTAATGTGATGATTAATGTATTTCTGTCCATGCAGATAATACGTGTTTTCACTCATTCTTTTATCATTTATATTTCTTGGTTGGTATGGCTTTCTCCTTCTTTTGTTATTGATTTTTTTATAATTTTTGTGGTGTCTCCTGTAATGCTTCGGCATCTTAAAATAAATAAATATAAAATAAATAAATATAAAATAATATAAATAAAAAAGAATAAAATAAATATTTTATTATATTTTTATTTATCTTTTATTCTTATTTCTTTTTATTATTTAATAAAATAACACATTGGGTGTGATTATTTCAAATGAAATGAAATAAAACCAGAATGAAATATGTCCATTTTTATATTCACCATTTCATTCATTGGCAGATGAAAGAAATGGCTGTTCATATTCATTTATTGATTTTATTTTATATTCTTTTTTATTTTTATATTTCAAATAAATAATAATGAATAAAAATCATTTCATTTCAATTACAATGATTCGTTGTGGTGTGAAACATTCTGGATGTTGTTTTCCACAAAGTGCATTTGACATTCCTTTATATTCATATGATTGTTGTTTACAAAATGATATTGTTTTATCATTTTCTTTATAAACAGTAATATCACCACCAATTAATCCACATCCAAATTTAAACAACCAATCATTTGATTGACTATATAATTTAAATGCATATTGTGGATTATTAATATCAAATTTCATCATTCCTTTTATTCTTCCTTTTGATTTTAATGAAAATAAAAATGATTTTGGATCATTTATAAAATCATTAACTTTATCAATTTTCACATTAACATATCCTCCAAATTTATTTCCATCTCTATCTTCAATAATAATTATTATATGTTCTTTATTTATTATTCTTTGATCAAATACTGATGTATTAATATTCCAATTATCAATGTCTGAATCAAATAGTATATTGGATACTTTTCTATTTGTCCATTCTTCTATTTGCCTCATTTCTTCCATTGCATTCATTCCTTTCATTATTCTTAATCTTTCTTCTTCTTTTCTTCTTCTCTCTTCTTCCTCTTTTCTCTTCTTTTCTTCTTCTTGTTTCTTCTTTTCTTCTTCTTGTTTCTTCTTTTCTTCTTCTTGTTTCTTCTTTTCTTCTTCTTTTTTCTTCTTCCTCTCAAAATAATCACTGTAATTTGTGTTCCATTCTTCTTTCTTTTTGTTAAATTCTTCCGTGATTTTATCTTTTTCTTCTGGTGTTCTGAATAGTTTATCTTTCATCACCATTTCTTCAATAGAAATGATTTTATTGATTATTTCATTCCTTGTTTTACTTAGTATTTCTTCATCTGAATTACATTCTTCTATTATTTTCTTCATTTGATTCTTTATTGTTTCTATTTTATTTATTGTTTCTTGACTTTTTTCTATTATTAATTTTCTTCTTCTGTCTGTTTCATCCATTCTATCAAATATTCCTTCTCCTCTTTTAATAGCTTCTGAATATGTTTCATCTGGTTTTATTTTAAATATTTCATTTTTAATACTTCCTAAATAATATTGATAATGTTTATTAATATCATCAATTGATTGTTGAATATTTGGAAGTGTTTCTATTTCTTCTTTAAAGAAATGAGTGTTCTTGTTTATTAACTCTTCCATTTTAATTTAATGAATATCAGATTAAAATCAGATGATTAAATAAATAAATACACGTTTATAATACTCATTTTATTTATTATTTTATCATTCTATTATTTTAATAAACGTCATTTCATTTTATTCATTAAATTAAATGTTATTTATTTTATTATTATTATATTCTTCTTTATGATTCGAAGGTATCACGTCAGAGATACACAACACAGAACCCTAAAATATTTCCATCCTTCGATTCCCACCAGTTATGGATTGGTTATAATATTATATTTGGTTAGAAAAACATCATAATCAATACTACAAGAATAACAGTGATTATTATGTACAATGATGGGATATCATTGATAATAAAAGAATGGGTATTTATAAAGATGATGTTATTACTTAATATGATACAAATATATTTGATAATATAAGATTATCAAAAAAAATGGTCTAGTGGTTGATACTAAAAAGAATATTAACCCAAAGTAATACAGTGGTAATTATATATTCTTCTTAAAATAAGAAAATAAAGAAGAATTTTAATACTCATCAAAATTAAATAGAAATTAAATAATGAATATTTAA
>NW_001853098.1:0-1033 GCF_000209125.1 Entamoeba dispar SAW760
CTGAATCGTTTTCTATTTTTAGAAATTTTATAAATTATTTGTATGGATAATCTGAATCGTTTTCTATTTTTAGAATAATTCTATATTGTTTGTATGGATAATCTGAGTCGTTATCTAATTTTAGAAAAACTTTGAAGTTATTAATAAATTTATGAAGTAAAACAATAGTTTTTTCTAATAAATAACTAACAAAAGTTGTATAAATGAAAGAAAAATATTGATAGTTAAATGAAACCTGATAAAATACGTATCATTCAAAATACATTGAATGATGGCAGTAAGCCTGTCAGTACAGTTGAACAGTTTTTAAAGAAAATAAAAGAAACATGTTGAATTGTATTGATTAACATAAGGACAACGAAAGATGGAAGGAAAAAGAACAGGGAAAAGAAAAACGAAAACAAAAACGAAAGATGGGAGTTAAAAGAAAAATGAAGGATTTAAAGAAAGAAGAACTTGAGAATGAGGAATCTAAGAATGAGGAAATTGAGAATGAGGAAATGCAAGTGAGATAAAAATAAATTTAGAGATTAAAGTAGATGAAAATGGAAATAAAAATGAAACAAAATGAAATTAAGAAATAAACAAATGATGTTAATAATAAAGAAGTGAATTGATAAAAAGTAAGAGCATTTTACACGATTTCAAAATATTGTGTTTCTGGACCGATTCTAATGCAAAGATTTCAAGCGTAGCAAAAATGATAGTGAATTTAGAAATTGAAAAATGAAGAAAGAATTAAGAAAGAATTGAATGAAGAAATGAAATTGATAAAAGTAAGAACATTTTACACGATTTCAAAATATTGTGTTTCTGGACCGATTCTAATGCAAAGATTTCAAGCGTAGCAAAAATGATAGTGAATTTAGAAAATTGAAAAATGAAGAAAGAATTAAGAAAGAATTGAATGAAGAAATGAATTGATAAAAGTAAGAACATTTTACACGATTTCAAATATTGTGTTTCTGGACCGATCTATGCAAGATTCAGCGTAGCAAAATGATGATGATTTGGATGATCATGACATGGATAA
>NW_001853097.1:0-3105 GCF_000209125.1 Entamoeba dispar SAW760
ATAAATAAAGAAATATATATATATATATAAATAAAGAAATATATATATAATAGAATATAAAGGTTATAGAAGTTGAAAGGGATTAAAGTAAAGTAATCTAGTCAATAAAAAGACGAGCTTGGCAGGGATCGAACCTGCAATCCCCAGATTCGTAGTCTGATGCGTTTCCATTGCGCCACAAGCCCTATAACATTCATAAAATACTGGGAAGATAAAAAAAGGGATATATAAGTTATATAAATGTTATAAGTTATATAAATGTTATAAGTTATATAAATGATATAAGTTATATAAATGATATAAGTTATATAAATGATATAGATATGATATAGATATAGATATAGATATGATATATAAAAGACATAAGAAAGATAAGATATAAAATAAACAGACTAGGAATAATAATAAAAGTACATAGTCATATAATAATATAATAATATAAGAAAATATATGATAGTCATAGTCATAAGTAAGTAGGATAACGGTAGGTTCATATCAAGTAGGATACACCCGTTCCCATCCGAACACGGAAGTAAAGATGCTTAGAGCCTGATCAGTACCATTATGTTCACACAGATGGGAACGTCAGGTAATCTACCTTTTTGTTTTTATATAGAGAGTTTTTTTTTAAATAAAGGAATAAAGGAATAAAGGAATATAGAAATATAGAAATATAGAAATAAAGGAATATAGAAATAAATACATACATAGATATATAAATAAAGATATATATAAATAAATAAATAAAGAAATATATATATATATATAAATAAAGAAATATATATATAATAGAATATAAAGGTTATAGAAGTTGAAAGGGATTAAAGTAAAGTAATCTAGTCAATAAAAAGACGAGCTTGGCAGGGATCGAACCTGCAATCCCCAGATTCGTAGTCTGATGCGTTTCCATTGCGCCACAAGCCCTATAACATTCATAAAATACTGGGAAGATAAAAAAAGGGATATATAAGTTATATAAATGTTATAAGTTATATAAATGTTATAAGTTATATAAATGATATAAGTTATATAAATGATATAAGTTATATAAATGATATAGATATGATATAGATATAGATATAGATATGATATATAAAAGACATAAGAAAGATAAGATATAAAATAAACAGACTAGGAATAATAATAAAAGTACATAGTCATATAATAATATAATAATATAAGAAAATATATGATAGTCATAGTCATAAGTAAGTAGGATAACGGTAGGTTCATATCAAGTAGGATACACCCGTTCCCATCCGAACACGGAAGTAAAGATGCTTAGAGCCTGATCAGTACCATTATGTTCACACAGATGGGAACGTCAGGTAATCTACCTTTTTGTTTTTATATAGAGAGTTTTTTTTTAAATAAAGGAATAAAGGAATAAAGGAATATAGAAATATAGAAATATAGAAATAAAGGAATATAGAAATAAATACATACATAGATATATAAATAAAGATATATATAAATAAATAAATAAAGAAATATATATATATATATAAATAAAGAAATATATATATAATAGAATATAAAGGTTATAGAAGTTGAAAGGGATTAAAGTAAAGTAATCTAGTCAATAAAAAGACGAGCTTGGCAGGGATCGAACCTGCAATCCCCAGATTCGTAGTCTGATGCGTTTCCATTGCGCCACAAGCCCTATAACATTCATAAAATACTGGGAAGATAAAAAAAGGGATATATAAGTTATATAAATGTTATAAGTTATATAAATGTTATAAGTTATATAAATGATATAAAGTTATATAAATGATATAAGTTATATAAATGATATAGATATGATATAGATATAGATATAGATATGATATATAAAAGACATAAGAAAGATAAGATATAAAATAAACAGACTAGGAATAATAATAAAAGTACATAGTCATATAATAATATAATAATATAAGAAAATATATGATAGTCATAGTCATAAGTAAGTAGGATAACGGTAGGTTCATATCAAGTAGGATACACCCGTTCCCATCCGAACACGGAAGTAAAGATGCTTAGAGCCTGATCAGTACCATTATGTTCACACAGATGGGAACGTCAGGTAATCTACCTTTTTGTTTTTATATAGAGAGTTTTTTTTTAAATAAAGGAATAAAGGAATAAAGGAATATAGAAATATAGAAATATAGAAATAAAGGAATATAGAAATAAATACATACATAGATATATAAATAAAGATATATATAAATAAATAAATAAAGAAATATATATATATATATAAATAAAGAAATATATATATAATAGAATATAAAGGTTATAGAAGTTGAAAGGGATTAAAGTAAAGTAATCTAGTCAATAAAAAGACGAGCTTGGCAGGGATCGAACCTGCAATCCCCAGATTCGTAGTCTGATGCGTTTCCATTGCGCCACAAGCCCTATAACATTCATAAAATACTGGGAAGATAAAAAAAGGGATATATAAGTTATATAAATGTTATAAGTTATATAAATGTTATAAGTTATATAAATGATATAAGTTATATAAATGATATAAGTTATATAAATGATATAGATATGATATAGATATAGATATAGATATGATATATAAAAGACATAAGAAAGATAAGATATAAAATAAACAGACTAGGAATAATAATAAAAGTACATAGTCATATAATAATATAATAATATAAGAAAATATATGATAGTCATAGTCATAAGTAAGTAGGATAACGGTAGGTTCATATCAAGTAGGATACACCCGTTCCCATCCGAACACGGAAGTAAAGATGCTTAGAGCCTGATCAGTACCATTATGTTCACACAGATGGGAACGTCAGGTAATCTACCTTTTTGTTTTTATATAGAGAGTTTTTTTTTAAATAAAGGAATAAAGGAATAAAGGAATATAGAAATATAGAAATATAGAAATAAAGGAATATAGAAATAAATACATACATAGATATATAAATAAAGATATATATAAATAAATAAATAAAGAAATATATATATATATATAAATAAAGAAATATATATATAATAGAATATAAAGGTTATAGAAGTTGAAAGGGATTAAAGTAAAGTAATCTAGTCAATAAAAAGACGAGCTTGGCAGGGATCGAACCTGCATCCCCAGAT
>NW_001853096.1:0-3483 GCF_000209125.1 Entamoeba dispar SAW760
TTAAATAAATGAATAAATAAAATATGTTTATAAATGAATAAAAAATAAAATGAATAAAATAGAAAATAAAGAAGAAATGAATAAATTTAATAAATAATAGAATAAATGAAAATAATAATATTCAATTTATTTATATTCATAATCAGATGAATATTATAATAATATAATATCATAAAATGAAATAGAATAATTAATAGAAATATTAAATATGAATAAAATTAAATAATGAACAAGAAGACATTAAAATAATAAATATAAATTAAATATGAATAAAATAAAATATAAAATAAATAAAATGGAATATAAAATATGAAACAAATAAATAAAGAATAATAAAAATAAATGAAAGAGAAGTTATTCAATATGAATTATTTAAATGAAAATGATTTAATTTGATTAATTTATTATGTTGAACATTATCTTCTTTATTAATTAATATAATTGAATTAATTATATATTTTGTATTCCATTTTTAAATTAAATTTTGTTGAAAAGAATGAAATTGAATTATTAAATAGATTATAATTTAATTATAAAATATAATAATAAATAGTATTTGTATTTCATTGTTGTTTTAAATAAAAGTATTAATGAATATCAAACAATTTAATATTTGAATATTATTGTTTTATTTTTTGAAATAAATGTAATTTTATTAACATATCATTAAATTATTTATTTTCATTTGTTATCCTAATTATTATTTGTATTTAATTAATTTATTATTTTAATTTAACTTATATTCATTAAATATTAAATCAATCCATTTTATTAAAAATATTGTATTTTTATATATTTTAACATAAATATTTGAAATTATTTACTTTAATTTATTCATAATGAAATAAATGACGATTAAATATGATTATTCATTTTGTTTTTTAAATATTTTCACATTATTTATTTAAATTTGTATGTGATAATATTTCATTCTTTTTATTTTATCATTTTATTTTTGTTGTAATTCTAATGAATGGAAAAATAAAAAATGAGAAATGGAATATTTTTATTGTTGTTCGATAAAAAGAATAAAATATGATAAAAACAATAAATATAATTTAAATTATTCTATTTTTATTATTTAATTTAAAATATCGATAAATATTGATGTTTAATATTTTAAGAAATACAATAAAAATGGATAATTACAATGTAAAATAATTATTTTATTAATAATTCTATTTTATTATTTTTATAATGATTAAAAATATTGTTAATTAGAAATAAGGGGTAAAAAGTGTAATGTTATTGATGAGTATTTAAGATTGAACTTTAAAATAATTAATTTATTAAATGATTAATTTAATATTTCTATTAATTACACTTCATTTGGAATGAAATGTAATGATTACAATGAATATATCTCAGTTGTAGATAGTGTTGATAATGTATTTGAAATGATGAATTAATAAATTCAGAAGATAATAAAAATCAGTGATTAATGATTTGAAAATGAATTTACAATCATATGAATACAAAGATATATTGAAGAATCAACCAATTAGTTCATATTATTATGAAAAAGTACAAATAAAATAAATATGGATATTGGAAGTGTATATGAATTTTATTCACAATTTCAATATTTATTTATTTCACAAAAAGATCCTTTATTATCTCTTTCATTAAAACAAATTCATGGTTCATATAGAAATTATATTGTTTATTTTTATTATTTCATTCGTTTTAATATTATGTTAGATAAATAAAAACATATGTATCTTATTCTTAAATATTATTATAAAAATGTAAAGATGTTCCAACACAAATAGAAAATAATAAAGATATTTATGTTAAATCAATAAATGGAAATGATCCATTTGAAATTATTAGAGAATTTGGAAACAAATATAGTTCATTTAAATCTCTTCTTGTTCAATTTCCATTTTCTAATTCTTCTATTCTTGATAATTTATTTAAGAAACAAAATTTACTTTTATTACTTTTATCAAATCATTATTTAAATACACTTTTAACAATTATATTAGAAAATGATGAAAGTGTTGATGTTCATTATAATTTATTAAAATTATCAATTTATCATTGTATAAATCAAGAAGATAAAATCATTCTATCATCAAAAGAAAATTATACAAATATAAATAATAAGAGAAATGAATATGGTGATAAATATGATAATATTTAATGTAAAATATATGATAATAATATTAATACTCTTGTTATTAAATGATATGATATTAATAATGAATTATACTTACTTCAAATTTGTATAGAATTATTTGATTCAAATGAATATCAAATTCATGTTATTCTTCCAGAAAATAAAGATGAAAGTGAAGAATTATGAATATGGATTCATTATTAACACCAAACTATGATGAAAATTTACTTTCATCAACAAATCTGATAATACACTTTCAATATTAAAAAAATGATATATGGAATACTTTGTTGATCTAAAAACATGTGAGAAAAGATGAAATTATGGTGATGAATGAATAGAAATAGAAGAATGTATTTGTAGAAGCACTGAAGATGATAATGCATGGTTATTTTATAGATATTGTATTAGAAGACAGAGAAGATGGTATACAAAACCAAATATTATTAAATATGGTGATATTAAACATAAAATTACACAAATATCAGAATATGTTTCATAACCACAAATTCAACCATTAAAACATCAAAGAAAACCAACAGAAATAATAATTTATACATATTCATTTTGTTATTCTGCTTGTTTATTTATAACAAAATGAATAAAAGAATGGAGAAGTGGTATTATTGTATGATATGATGGTGATTCATATGGTAAAGATGAAGAAATTGAAGTAGGACAATCACCATCAACTAGAATGATAAGTATAATTACAGAAAAACAATATGATTACAAACTATTAGAATTTTCACTTATTTATAATATTTTAGAAAGATTTAAACATAATTATAAATATAATGAAAATAAACATAGAGAATTTATAAAAGATGTAATAGATGAAAGAGTGAATATATATCAATATGTTATATGAGATGAAATAATAGAAGAAAATGAAAAAGAAACAAAAAAGATAATAAAGAAATATCAAATAAAATGGAATCAAAATAATAAAAGAATAGTTAAAATAGATAATAAATGTGATAAAGAAATTAATATAAAACATGTACATTGATGATATGAATATGGAGATAAAGGAGAATGGAGTACAAAATGTGTACTATCATATTTTGAATCATGATATAAATTTGATTATAATAAAAATAAATGTGATAAATGAATTTGTACATATCCAAGTAGTTGAAATAGAATAATGATAATAAATCTAGTTATGATTATTATTGGATTAATGATGATAATTGTTTAATTGAAGAAAGAATAAATTAATATTTAATGTTTAATTTAATAAAATAAATAATAAACAGATTTATATCAAATAAAATAAAAGAATAGAAATAAAAGATAAAATAATAAAATTATAACATAATAATAATCAATATTAAATATAAATAAGAATAATACAA
>NW_001853095.1:0-2312 GCF_000209125.1 Entamoeba dispar SAW760
TAAGAAAATTCTAAATTAAAATAATAAAATATTTCATTACAATCAAAAATAAATGAAATATAAAATAGAAATAACACATAACGATGAAATCATTATTCTCTTAGTTAATTATGAGATGAAGAAGAATGATGATGATGTGTTGAAGAAGAACATAAGATATAAATAAAAATAAAACACTGAATATCAAAAAAGTGCGATTCAAAACTATGAGATTGCAGAAATAACAAGAAAAGAATTAAACAATACACAAAAAGAAAATGAAGAATAAAATCAAATAATATCAAACATCATCAATTTATTATTTATTTTTTATTTCATAAATAAAGAAGAAGAAAACAATGACTCTAGTGATAAATACACAACAAATACTGAGAATATCATCATCATCTGGGATAATACAAATGAACAAAACTACAATTATGAAAAAGACAATTCTGGAAATAGAAGAGAACAAAACACTGAATATCAAAAACAAGAAATAATAATCAATCAAGAAGAAAAGAAAACACAATAAATCAAACAAATAGAATTTTAATTGATGTGTTGTATTGATTTGAATTAATTTATTAAATAAGAAATTAAGAAATGAACAAATAGAAAATATAATAAAAGTAATAAATAATAATGTAAATAATGATAAAGAATATTTTAATAATATTAATATCAAATAAAATAAAAGAAACAACTAAGATATATATTAAAATGAAAGTGAACTCAATCATAGAAGGGAAAGTAGAGTGTAATCCAATAATAAAAACATTATCATAAAAAATAAATCTACTGATATTGATGATGAATATATTAACTCTATCATCATTCAACTTAAAGAAATGAAAATAGATAAATGTGTAAATATTAATTACTACTGGAGAAGGAAAGAATCAGATAAATTAATAAGAGAAATTAATAATAAATGGGTATGGTCAGGAGAATAGAAAATCTTCAAGAAGATATGAAAATAATTTCAATGTGTATGCATTATTATCTCCAAAATAAATTTAAATGAGATAAAATTGATGAAGTAAAAGAAATCCTAAGGAAAATAAATAGATTAGAAGATCTAATCAATGGAATGGTACAGAATAAAATACATCATGAGATTAAATGAACAAGATGCAGATGAAATTAAAATGAAAGTACAAGAAAGAATAAAGTACATAAAATATATGATGACAATGATTAAAGAAAGAATTAAATTTAATAAGAATGAAAATGTCAGAATCAATACAAATAAAATCATGTTTGATTCTAATAAGAAAATTAAAATAAAGAAGAAACACAAAATGAAATATACCCAAATAACGATATTATTTAGAATATTTGAAATCGTTATATGAAACACAGGTGATATTAAATAAGGAACATTTGAAAATAAAACAAATCACATCGTGGAATGAAAGATACAGGAATTATGATAATGTCATCATCACAATGGATATTTAAATCTAATCCTGATGAAAATAAATAACTTGAAATCGCCATGAATTAACATTATATATTTATATTAATTGAAGAGAATGTCATCATCAAGAGAATCAATTATTAAAAAACAAGAAAATAAAAATCAATAAATTTAATCAAATTTTTGGATAAAGAAATAAAAAAAAAGAAGAAGTAAAATTAAATAAATTTATCGAGTAGTAGCATTGTTGAATGATTGAACAGTAGCTAATAATTTTTTTCCTTCTTCAGTTTCAAAGTGTTTTCTAACTGGTTCAACAATGTCATTAATTAAACGAGCAACATCTTCTTTTAATTGTTTCTTGTCCATGGCTTTAAATTCTTCCATAAACTTTGGTTTGGCAATAAGAATTTTACCTTCTTCATCTTTTTCACGATAACCAGGAACAATGTCCTCTAAAGTGTATTCTTTACCACAAAGAGTAACTTTTTGAAGATATGGAACAATGACGTATCTCAAATATTCATAAATTGGGTTGTTGGCAACTTCATCAGTACAGAATGCTTTTGAAATCTTACGTTTAATTTCTTCATAAGAATCATCCATGAAAATAGCTGAATCTGGAATAGATTTTGACATTTTTCCAGCTTTTGGTCCTTTTAATCCCATTAACATATGATGAGATAAAACAATTGGTGCTTTTCTATTGACTGTTGGTGCATATTCTCTAGCTAACATGTTAACTTTTCTTTGGTCTAATCCTAATTGACAAACATCAGCTCCTAATTCAAAGATATCAGCACATTGCATACATGGATAAATTAATTGTGATGTACTTAATGCATCTTTTTCATCTCTTCCCATAATTTGGGACATCTAGTAATTCTATTTACTGTGTTTTTAGTAGCAT
>NW_001853094.1:0-1087 GCF_000209125.1 Entamoeba dispar SAW760
TAGTAGTTATAGGAATAAAACATATAAGAAAAGATATAAAGTATAAAGTATAAGGTATAAGATATAAGATATAAGGTATAAAGTATAAGGTATAAAGTATAAGTTATAAGAGTATAGTATAGTATAGTATAGGTGGAAGTATAGTAGGAATATACTATTAAAAGATGCAAGAGGTGGGGTTTGAACCCACGCCTCCGAAGAGATCCGTACCTGAAACGGACGCCTTGGACCACTCGGCCACTCTTGCTATTACCTTGAAGGAAATAGAAAGTAGAAAAACAAGAATAGTAATAAACATGATAGAATAGTAATAAACATGATAGAATAGTAAGGTGAATAGTCATATAGAATAATAAATAGATAGAATAGGAAGTAGTTTTGTCATATAGAATAATAAATAGATAGAATAGTAAGGTGAATAGTCATATAGAATAAACATATAAAAAGAATAAAAATAAATAATATATGATAGAAATGGGTAGATATATAGAATAGGAAGTATAAAAATTAGAAGGATGTATAAGTATATAATATATAATATAGAATAGTCATAAAAATAGACTAAGTGTAAGAATAAAAATTATAGATATAGAGATTGATATAAATATAAATATAAATATAAATATATATATATATATATATAACACATAAAATTTAAGATATAAATATATGATAGTGTAAGATAATGATATAAAAGTACGACAATGGCAGGATTTGAACCTACGCCTCCATAGGAGAAGTGATTTCGAGTCACACGCCTTAGACCACTCGGCCACATTGTCATTAACCTTTAAATATAGAAAGGAGAGTGGTATAAAAGTCTAATAGATTATAGAAAGTGGTATAAAAATCTAATAGATTATAGAAAGTAGTATATAAGTCTAATAGATTATAGAAAGTAGTATAAGAAAGTAAGAAAATATAGGAAGGTAGTATAAGACTCTAATAGAATATAGAAAGTGGTATAAGACTCTAATAGAAACATACTAGATGATACAAAAATATAGAATATAGACAAGTATAAATATATAGAGAATAAAGATAAAGAGTAAGTGTGGTAGGATATGAACATAATAACATATCTAGT
>NW_001853093.1:0-1061 GCF_000209125.1 Entamoeba dispar SAW760
TGTTATTTCATTTATATTTATTATTTTATTTACATTATTTATGAATTATTAAATTCAGTTTTATTGTTATTTTACAAATTATTATCATTTACTTTATATTTATTATCATTTCTTCATTTATCATCTTTCTATTTTATTCATTTTTTATTCATTCCTTTTTTTTATTTTAATTATTTATTATATTTTATATTTCCATTTATTTGTATTAATTTATATTCTAAATAATATCTAACAGTTTCATTATTAATTGTATCATTATTTTATTCATTTTTATTGGTTATCATTTTTTTATTTCATCATTCTTGATTCATATTTAAATTATTCCTTTATCAAATAGTTATGATATATTATTTTTATATTATTGTTCAAATATATTAATGAATGAATTAATAGTAATATCATTGTCATATTGACAACCAATAAATAAATTAACATAAATACTGTTTCAATCATTTTATCAGTTATAATATTATTTCGTTGTTATCATTTTTATTTGTTTTCTCTTTCGACTTTTTCTTTACTTATATTTCTTTGTTAATTTCATAATTAGTGTTTCAAAATAACTTAATCTAAATGTTAAAATAATTAATGAAACATAAATAGAAATGAAAGATTCAATTTTACAACTTAATGATAATAAAATAAAAGATAATAATAATAATAATAATAATAATAATAATAATAATAATAATAATAATAATAATTATTATTATTATTATTATTATTATTATTATTATTAACAAAATATTGTATAAATATATTTTATTAATAATATTGAAAGTTATAAACTTTTGATTATATTCAAACATCAAATCATGAAGTATTTTTTTTTATTTATCTTCATTTAATTTATATTAGTTACATGTCAATACAAAAAATAATATAATGGCATTCGTAATAATAATAAATGAAATATGTATTTATTATTGAAAATTATGATAATGAAATTATTAATAAAATATTCAAAATAAAATATGATAATTATATTTTATTGGTACTTTTATTTCGTTAATATAACACTACTTATTCATTAATTTATGAAAGAAAAAAATTTATAAGCT
>NW_001853093.1:1161-13638 GCF_000209125.1 Entamoeba dispar SAW760
TTTCTTTATTTACAATATGTGGTTGTATCAATTTAACATATTTTTGGTGATATTAAAACTATCTTTCATTTTTTGTTCAACACAAAAACAAAGGAATAAAAAGACGAATAAATTTATAGGTAATACATCATAATTATATTAAATACTTATCACTTAAATAGTTACATAATATGAAGGAAAGAAAATCAATAAAAAATTATCTTAAAGATAATTATTGTATAATATAATAAAAAAAGAGTGTAAATAAAAATAAGAGATACATAACAACAAATAATTTCCAAAAAACACAAAAAAAAAGGAAAAAATAATACTAGAAAAAACATAAATAAAAATAGGCACAAAGAACAAAAACTTTAAAAAACTGAAATAGAATGAAATTTTTAATACACTCAAAAAAATAAAATAAATTAAAAAGTATAATAAATAAATAGTGTGTTATATAATTATATTTTGCCTCTTCAATCTTTAAAAATTGGATTTGATTTTGTGTATGTCCCTATGGCTTCGTTGTAAGTAAATTTTAATGGCTCGTATTGTTCATGTTTGGTTGTAGTATTTATAGGAGGTAATTCTTCTAACCTTCTTTCTTTTTCAATTTTTTTCATTTCTTCTTGGTGTAATTTTTTTTCATCATCTAAAGCTTTTTTAGTAATTTCAATGAATTCGTTTTGATTATTATTTTTGGTTCCATCAGGCTTATCTTCAAAAATCATTTTATCAATACTATTAAAAGATAATTCTGGGTTTTTGAAAGAAAGGTCAATAGGCTCATTGTTAGTAGTATTATAATCTTGAGATTTAATTTGAGATGAGTCAGTTTGTGCTTCTTGAATATCAGGGAGATTGACTAATGCAATGATTGGAGTAGTTTTTGATAACTTTTGTTTGTTTTGAAGTTCTCCAAAATCAAAAGTACTTCTTGATTGTATTGATAGTTGAGCACTGTTTGAATTTAAAGAATTATATTGAGAAGATCTAGTAGTTGTAATACCTTTAGGTGAAGTAGTGTTAAAGTTTTGATGAACATTTTGAGAGAGATCAATATTGGGTTGGTCATCTTTTAAATAAAAACCTTTATCAGGAAGTAATTTTTGTGAATTTAATTGATTTTGTTGTTGATCAATTTGTTGTTTTTTAGTTATTCTATCAAATACATCAATTTTTTTGGGTCCATCTATAACATTTGGTTTAAATAATTTATCAGTTAATTTACTTGTTTTCTTTCTTTGAACTCTTGTATTTTGTTCAGAAAATAATTTTGATTGTTGCTCAGAAGAGAGTAAATAAGTTCTTCTTTTATTTAATTTTTCATCAATATCATTTGGAAATATTAATGGATAATTTGAAATACAAAATGAAATAAAATCAATACAAATTGTATATTCATTTGTATAGTCATAAGTATTTGATATTTGTTCTGGTTCATTTAATGTCATTAAATTAGTTGAAAGACAAACTGAAAGATTCTTTGAATTCATTGAGTTTAAATCAGAAAATGAAATAATTTTATATGACAACTTCATTAATTCTTTAAATATAGTTTGATGTTCAATAGGAAGAATTGATAAAATATTTTGAATTGTTTGAATTACTTTGAAATCAGGAATACTTTCATTTTTATTTATTTTACTCCATTCACAAAATATTTGTTGAGTTATTTCATTATCAATAATATGAATTGGTAAATTTCTAAGAAATTTCTTTAAGACATTTGCAATAACATCTACTGGAATATCTTCAAAATTTGTTACGCTCATTCTCATATATAATTCTTCAACTTTTCTTATTGACGCATTTTGACTTTCACGAAATATCCCTTTACAATAACACCCTTTTTCATACATACAATGAATCATTTTTTCAATTACTCTTGGTAACTGATTTTGTTCTCTTTTTTCGTCGTTTAGTATTTCTTTAATTGTTCTTCCTGTATATAGAACAACATCTTCTTGTTTATTTATTAAAATATTTTTCTATTTAATAAGAATTTTTTTGTTGAACTAAATTATTAAATTTAAACTAAAATATTAACAAACTTCTTGAAGTTGTTTTTCAATTTCATCTACAAACAATGTCTCTACAAAATATGAATTCCCAATAGAATAGAGAATTTCAAATGACTTAAATAAGTTAAGATAATAATTAGGAGTTAAAAATTCTAATCTATTAATAAACCCTTGATACAGTGAGAATGTAGTTTCATCATTTTGTGCTGGTTCAGTTTCAAATTTATTAAAAAGCTGAGTAATCTTTTGGAAAATTTCATTTGTTTTTTTGAATGAACTATTCATATTTTCTACACTTAACTCGAAGTCATTTGAAATAAAGTTTAGTGCACCAATAAACTGTCCTATCATTTTGGCCTCTATTTATAAATTTTCGGTTTTGACTTTTCTTTTCATTTTATTAAAGAAAACAAACCCATGTGATGATAATCTTTTGAATCAATCATTTTAGATAACTCTTCAGAATGATCATTGAGTTCATCATGGATTGTTGTCATTATTGTAGAAAGTCTTTTTATAAATAATTGTTGTTTTATCCAAAACTTTTCAATTTGTTTAAGCTCTTTCTTTTTCTCTTCAATATTTTTATCTCTTCCAAAGTTACACCAAGTCATTACTAATTTTAAGTTCTTACACCTTTTATAGAAAAATTCCTGTTTTAAAAAAATAAATTAAATATAATATTTAACTAAGTGTTAATAGAGTTATTCTCTATTGCTTATTGCTCTGTGTCTACTGGTCACATCCCCTTGTTAATTAATTCTATGACATATGTTTGGTTGGTATGAAACAATGTTCCTTGATATCAGTCTTTCTTTATTGTAACTTTTTTGACTTCTTTGGTATACCAATTTTAATTTTTTAATTCTGTAATCAATTTAACACTTTTTGCAATTATTGTTTTATTTCTTGAAATTACACTAAGATTATTCTAATCTTCTTTTATTTTATCATATTTTTTTTATTCTATTTCTTCCTTCTTTGTTCTCATTTCTTTAGTTCATATGACTTCTATTATATTTAATCAATTAATTTAAAATCAATCACTTCATTTATTATTCTATTTCTATGTTTTATTGTGTTTTCATTTCTTAGTGTTTGTTTATTATTATGTTTCTTTATCTTTATTTTTTCTTATTCTTTATTTCTGTATTTTTCATTGTGATAGTTTATTTCATTTTTATATTCATTGTTGAAGTTGTTGTCATTGTTGTGTATTTGTTATTGTCTGTTTCTCCATTTTTTGTTATTTTTCTTATCATATTGATGGTTTGATATTATTTGTATTGTTATTCTTGTTGTGTATTGTTTATCTTTTTCTTCCTGCCCTTACTGTTATTTCATCTTATTGAGGGTTCGAAAGTAGCACATCAGAGACACTATATGGAACCCTAATATGCCCAATCCTCGAATCACCAGTTACCTTCTAGTCATGACGTGACATTGGTTAGATAATGTCACACTCAAGACTAATTGATTATTATTTATTATTGAGTATATTATTTATTAGATATAAGATTATTTATTATGAGGATATTATTCCTATTTATCAAATGTAAGTACATTTATTAGTGATGGTTCTAAGTTGAGTAATGGTGTGTTATTAAGAAAAAGGGTTTTCTAAGTGATTGTAGATGATAAAAGAGATACACCAATAATCATATGTTATTGACATATCCATCATAAAATAACATTATAAACAATGAAGAGTTTAAACACTTATCTAACTCAAATTAAAATCAGATAAAAAACTAAATGGTGAAGTAATTAATTCAAGCACGTTTAAAAAAAAACATTATTTCAACAATAATAAGACATGTTGAATAAACCAATTTATTCACTTCTCAACATGATGAAAACCTAGTCATAAGTAATTCATAATTGTTTTCTTGTTCTTATTGTTATTTGAATTTTTTGTTATAGTATTTGATTTATTTCTTTCTTCTTCTCTTTCTTCATCTTATCATGATTACCTCATTGATTTTAGATGATAACATCATTACCTGTTATTTAACTATCATCTCTACTTTCCCATTCAGTTATTTTACTTTCATCATTTATTTATCATTTTCCTTTCATACTTCTCTTTTTAATCACTTTATAATTGGTAAATTCATATCCTATTTTTATTATTCTTTTATTGGTATTGATATTTATCTTTCTATATTTTCTTAAATATTTATTTCTTGTTTAGTTTTCTTTACAAAACTCAAAAACTTACTCATTACCAAAGAAAATAAAATTTGTTGCATGTGTTGAAAATAGATTTACAAAAAAATAAATTACTAAATAACAAATAAAAGGAATTTTTTTAAACCTTTAACACATCTTAAGTCATACTTAGTTTTAATTATATTCTTCTAAACAACAACATTCATCTCTTTTTTAAAACTTTAAATTTTGAGCCTTCTGTTTGTTCTTTTGCATCACGTTTTTCTTTTTGATCCTTTTTTTCTTTATGTTCAATTTTTTGAGGAGATGTTTTTTTACTTTCCGGTTTTATTGGACTCCACCTACATTTGTCATCAACAGGCAGCTGATTAGAGTTATCAATTCTATGACTTGGTGGAGATGGATCGACATTACTAACTTTTTCTTTATGTCTTTTAGTTGTAGATGTTTTAAGTTCTGTATCATTGACCTGTTTTACTTTTGACATACTCATTTTTTTGTCTTTTGTTACTTTTTGCTTCTGTAATGTGATTGTTCGTACTTGGTTTTTCAATTTGATCTAGTTTCACTACTTTACGAGTTGGGGGGAATGTTCCTTGTCCGGAACCTTGTGAGACATTCATTTGACTCGTGTTCTGACTTACTTGAGATAATTTTGTTTGTAGTGATAATGGAGATAAAAAATTTGGTTGTGGTGGTAGTTGGTACCTTTCAGGTATTGTTGAGTATGTTTTTCTTTGTAGAGTTGGTTGTATCTCTGAGATTGGTCCTTGATGATTTTGTGAATAATTTGCACCTTGATCTATTACACTTAGTGGCTGATCAAGTATTGAACACTTAACGGGTATTGGCTGAGAGAAGAATTCAAAAATTTTCTGACCAATTAGTTCATTGTCAAAACTATCTGATTTATTACCGTCAACACATAAAATAGAACAATTACCATTTATTTGAATTTGTCCAATTTTATTGGAAGAGATGACATCAACAAGAATTAATTTATTTTGTGAGAAATGAGGGATGATCAATATGTCTTTAAGTTGTGATTGGATTTGAACAAAGAATTCGTAATAATTTTGCATTTTGAATTGTTAAATGAGAATAATAAATACAGATAAAAGAATAAAAAAGTATAAAAGTGAATAATTGATTATAAATTATTAATAAATTAATTATAAAAAAACTTGAAAAGGAAAAAATAATAAACATCATTTTGTTAAGTTTTTTTAAAGAGAAAAGCCATAAGGTATATTTAAGCAATATAATGGAACAACCCATTGTCTTGTTCATCTCTTAAAATATATTCTTTTTCAATGAGATATTCAACACCTTGTTTAGCTAATTTTGTGTCAATATTAAATGAAGAATTTAATTGAGAAATAGTGCATTTAATAAGGTCATTATAGCTAAGGTCTTTTCTTTGTTTCATTAATTTAACTTGATAACAAATGACAGCAGTAAATTTTTTTGATTCATTTTCTTTAGTTATTCCTTTATTTTTATTTTGGTTATCTACTAATTTCTTATCAATTTTATTTAATAAGAAACCATCAGTAATAGAGTTATTAGTAAACCAAATCAAACTATTTCCTTCAAAGCCATTTGAACTAGATAAAATATTAGAATTGATTAAAGAATTTAAATGGAACTTAAAAGAATCTAATGAAGGAGCTATAGATTTTTGTAGTTCGTTAATAGTTAATTTTCCATTGTCATGTAATTTCATTAAAATACAATACTGAATATAACTAATTTCTAATTTACATCCTTTTATTCCATTATAATAAGAAAGAATAACAGAACAACATAATTGATTTAATTCTAATTTTCTATCAGTATGAATAGTTTTATAAGAAGTGACAAATAAATTCCAAATTTTTTGAAGAGAAGGGTCCATTTGAATTGAACAATAAATATCATGAGCGTTAAATAAAAATTTAGAGAAAACAATAATATTTAATTTTAAAGGAATTTGATTTTTATTACAAAATTCTTTAGTAATTTCTAAAGATAAAGTGTAGTCTTTAATGATTTGTTTTAACTTAAAAGAAGCAGAACAAGAGAAATTTTTACAAATATCATCAACAACTGAAGACTCTAATGTAATAGATTTTATAGTATTTTGAATAATTCTTTTTAATAAAAATTTTTGGTGTAATATAATAAATGATTCTTTATTGGTTAAATAAGAAACAATATCTAAGACATTTGTTAATTCTTTCATTGTATCTTCTTCTGATTTATTACTTGTCATAGTACTATGAATAAAAGTAGCTAAAAGAACTTCTGTTTGTTTTTCATCACCTTCATCAGTAATTTTATTTTTAACTAAACAAGATTTAAATGAATTACCAACACATTCACCAAAAATAATATTTCCTTTAAAATATTCTTTTTTTAATTCTTCTGTTAAATTTTTAAATTTAAATAAGAAATAAACTATTTGTTTTATATTCTTATTAAATCCTTCTTTTTTACTTTCTTCTTCTAGTTCTTTATGAAATTTTAATTGAAAATATTCATCAATTGGATTAAGAAATTCGTTATTTTCTTTTGTTTTATTCCATAATAAACTAATAATTTGAATGTCTTCTTTTTCTTTTTTAATAAGAAGTTCTGGGAATACTGTTAATGCTTTTCTTGTTATTTTTAATAACACTTCTTTATTTAACATTTCTTTTATTGGTTGTTGCATATTTGGAAGTAATGCTATTTTAATTAAATCGTTTTCATTTTCAATGAACTTTTCTAATAAAGTTAAACATTCATGAATTGGTAATGTTTTTATTTTATTAGTAAATTTATTATAATCTGTCATTGTTTGTTCTTCAAATTGTTTTTGAAATGATTGAATGTAAAATGATAGTTGTTCATCAAAATGAAATTGAAGAATTGAAAGAATTGATTCATATTCTTCTATTGTTAATTCTTTATTAAATCTACTTTCTGATATTATATTAATTAATATATTAAATAAATTTATTTTTTTTATTAAATATTTAAAGAATACATGTTTAAATGAATGTTTTAGTACTGATTTAACTGTTCCATTAACTTTTTGGTGTGGACAAAAATCTAATGTACCAAAGACAAATAAAATATTTTTTCTTATATTTTTCCATTGTTCAAAAATATTTTGTAATTGTTTTGGTATTTTTCTTTTTTCTTTTTGACTTAACTCTCCAGTTTTATTTGCCAAGTACTCATTTAATACTTCTTCAAGTTTTTCTAGTCCATAGTCTCCTGCATATGAAATATCCTCAAAACAACTATATACTAAACAATAGTATTTATTTAATTCTCCTAAACTAATTCCTTTTCCTTTAAATATTATATCAAAAAATGGATTTAGTGAGGAGAATAATTGGTCGACTTCTTTCTTTTCTTGTGGTTGGTTTCTCATAATACCAATCTTTTATCTTTTTAAGTTTTGTTTTTCGGGTTCTCTTAACTTTCTGTTTTCTTTTTTTTTTTTTCTTTTTTTAATTAATATGTTTTATATAACAAAAAACAAAAAATAGTTTTAATTATTATCAAAAGGTCTCTAAAATGAGGTTAATTTCATTTGTATGTAAAAGTCTGTGTTTTTCTAGTAAAAATAAAAGAAATTGAAATGATAAATAAAAGAATACAAACTTTATAAGGTTCAGATATTTTTGGAATTATAGATATACTTATTTCATTTAAAGAAGAATCACCATCTAACCATAAAGAGTCTAAAGTTTGAGAAGATTTTTTTGATTTTAATTCACTACTTTTTCTTGGTTTTTGAAAGTCATTTAATAAATGAGACTCTTCAGTTAAATAAGTAGACTCAATACAACACATTGACTTTTCTCCAATAATAGTAAATAATAACCCTTTATTTTTAAAAGCATCAATAACATTTCCTTCAACAGATTCTATTTTCCAATTATTTATTAATTTAATAAGTTCTTTACTTTCATTTGTTATTTTTAATTTATCTATTTTATTAAAATTATTTATTTTATGAATCATTGATTCAAATAATTCATTTAATGGTTGAACTTCTCTTTCACTATTTTTTGGAATAAAAATGATTTGAATAACATTTTCTTTTAAAAGATAAGAAAATCCTTTTAAATACTCTTTATAGTATTCTGGAATTAATAAAATAACAATTTGATGTTCACAGTGATATTTTTTACGTTGGTTATTAATAAATTTAATAAACGTATTTAACCAACCTTCAAAAACAAATAAACTAATTGCACAAGTAGTTTCTTCACTAAAAACAATATTAATTTTTTTTGATATATTTTTTGTTATTTCTTTTTTTTGGTTTTCATTATTAACAACACAATAAAGAGGAAAAGAACTTCCATCACCACAAATACAACACAGCAACTGAGACATTTTACTATTTCTTTCAATTTGTAATTTTTTTGGACGGTCGTTTGTTCTTACAAAAACGTTATCTTCAAATGTTTTTAATTGAAATCCAAATTCATCCACATTAAATATAAAATGTGGTGAAATTCCTTCTACTTTTTCTTTTAATAAATGGTAAAATCCTTTAATTTCATTTTCACTTGGTTGATTTAATATTTTTGATATTTTTACTTTTCTTTGATTTAAATTTAATTCATTAAATGTTAAATTCACTCCTTCACAATAATCTTCAACATAACACTGTATTGAATTTTCTGTAAACGCAATTCCTTTTCCAATAATTTCTTTCGATAATCGTTGAATATCTTTAATTGCTTCTTCATTTGTTTTGAGTGATGGTATGGTATCTTCCGTTGTAATTGTATCTGTATTTGAAATATCAATTTCTTTGTTCTCTGGATTAATTATTCTTTCTACATCTCTTAATGTACATTTCATTACAATTGCTATTTCTTCATTCTTTGCTACTGGACAATATTGTTTTATTAATTGAATCTGTTCATTAAATGTTTCTAATTCTTCAAAATTCCTTGAATAAATCACTCTTCTAAACATTTCTCTCAAACCAACATTAACTCCTTCTATATTAAATGTTGTTTGGACTTTATTCATTCTATTCTTTTTTCTAGTTCATAAAAAAATTATAAAAATATTCTTTAAAAAATAATCTGTTTTATTTTGTTTTTAATAACATTTTACTATTTATAGTCATTTCTACCATTTTGTTTATGAAGGATTATCAATTCTTAAGTGTTATTGGTTTTATTCATCAACTTTTAGTTCTAATTTGAAAATAAATATTACAAAAGAAATTAAAAATAGTATTTGAAGATATTAAGTTTATCATTGTATTATTGTAGTTGGTTAAATTGTACTTTAGAATGAGTTGTTTGTTAGAACATTAGGTCATTTACTTGAATCAATGTAATAAATTTTATTCGTGAAATCAATGATGAAAAAGTTATCATTAAATAATGAGATTATTTATGATAATATTTTATAGAAATCATGAATAACTATGATGACTTTAATTATTTTAATTAATAATTAATAATAATTAAAGAAAGATGCAATTAATTTTAATTATTATTATTTACCTCATTGACAAATTTATTTTTTCAAGTTTATTTCATAAAATAAAATAACTCATTCTTATAAAATCAAATTATTTCATTTATTTTTAATTTCTAATTGATTTTAATCATTTTATATTATGATTAATAAAATGAAATTATCATTATTTATGGTTTAGTCTCATCATCATAATTTGATATATAATAATATATAATGATTAAAATATTAAACAATAAATAATCACAAAAAGTTTAAACTACACTTAATTTATTGGTGTAAATTACATACATCCATAACATAAATGAAATGATAAATAATCATTACAAATGAATTTAATAATACAAGAAATAATGAATAAATAATAAACGAGATATCCAATAAAAGTAATAAATTATAAAATAATCACTAATAAATGTTCATTATTTTAATAATTAACATTAATATAAAATAAAACAGCGACGAAAAAGGGAAATAAGAGAAAAATGAAGAGAAAGAACTGTATAAAAGAAAAAGTAAGAAGTAGAAGAAGATGAAAAGAATAAAAGTAGAATGTTGAGATTATAAAATGAAAGGGGAACCAAAATAAGCGAAGAAATTATGCATCTAAATAAATTGCTCAATTGAAAATAGTGTAATATATTTTTTGCATAATGGAATATTCTGTTTTCTATTATTTTCTCTTAAAATATAAAAAATAAAATAAAATAAAAAGTAGGTAAAATAATAATTCTATATCAATCAGTTGACATTTTGTAATATCTTATTGTATTGAGTATGATGTATCTTGATTTGTTGAGTATATTCATTCATAAATGTTTTCATTTTATATTATTCTTTATTTCATTTCATTTACCATCAATTCTATTTTAATGTGAAAATATCATTATGAAATGTAATAAAGAAGAGCACTATGTTAATTTAAATTTATAATGTTAGTTATAAATAACAATGATTATATAAATATGAATATCCATCGTATTGTTATTAATGTGTAAATATGTTCCATTTCATTTATCACATTGATGAGATATCATAATGATATGTTAACAGATGTTATTATTTATTTATTTAAATGATATATTTATTGATATGAAAATTAAATTATATCACAGATGATTATCAATGATGAATGATGATAATATACAATGTAAATTATTTATATTATCATATCAAACAAGAGATAAATGATGAAACAAATAAAAAGATAATAAAAAACAAGTTTCAATGAAATGATGATATGATAATAACAAATTGAATAATTTAAACATCAACACAATAATACAGAATGAAGAATGAATATTTAATATTAATTATAAATTAAACATTTATAATTAATATTAATGAATTTAATATTCATCTTCAACTTTCATTCATGATAATAACTCATTAATTTTATCATTAATCATTATATTTATTTTCTATTATTTTCTTTATTCTTTCTTTTATCATTTATCATTTTATATTTATTTTATTTTATTTCATCAACAGATATATTCATTTAATACAGAAATCGAAGTAGAAAGATATAACTAATAATATACAAATATGTTATTCTCATATTTAATCACAAATATTTTCATCTAATAATATTATCTACTATTTTTTACCTTTTAAACATTTAACAAGAATTAATTTGCATTATGATAATTCATTTCAATGATCTAACAATCATAAACACCATGTTTTAAACAAACAGTGAAGACAATCATTACATTTAGACAACAATTATGAAATAATTAACAACATCACAAATCATTATAATAATGTAATGATGAGTACGAATAAAATGCACAATTTCGTGACCATTAAAAACATGATGGATGTCATTGAACACTGTTTCTACCACAACCAAACATATGTTGTTGAACTGCACGAAGAAGACTCAGGGACGGGATTAGTCTCCCCTGAGGCAGGAACAATAGACACAAATTCTATTAATACTTAATTATCTACTTTTTATTTATTATTTTTTCAATTTTCTTAAATTAGAAATTAATTTTAATTTTTTTCTTTTTATAATAATTTTTTTATGGTACAATTTGACGATAGTGTGATATCATCATATTAAGCATTAAAAGTAAATTTTATTAAGTTGTTTTATATAACATTTATTTGATATTTTATTTATAGAATATATTCTATTTTTAGGTCATTATAAATATTGTTTTAAATATCATTTATTTTTTATTACCTCATATCTCATAATTTCAACTTTAAAGTTCGACGCTAATCTTTTAAAGTTCACCTCTAGTATTTATTTAAATTTCCTTTTTAAACAATCTCTAAATGTTTTTTAATCATTAGTTAATCAAAAGCATTAATTATGACCAGTATTTTCGACGAAAACACTCTAATTTATGAGCATGAGGCATGCCAAATTGAACCTACAGAGCAGTTCATGTATTTACAAAACGAATTAAAAGAATTCAATAAAGAGAATTTAATGAATATTTCATCTGAAAATATTTCAGTAGCTAACAATTTAATTAAATTAAATAAAGATTATAGTCGACTCAAAAAACGTTCATATTATTTTAGATCCAACCCTCCTAAACGTGAACCAAAATATGCTCAAGATTCTTTAACTTCATATGGACTAAAATTATTTTATTTATCAAATGATATCATTGAAGATCTTAAATCACTTAGGAGAAAACAATTCAAAAATTTTAATTTATCTTATAATATAAATATTAATGAGAATTTAATTAGTGACATTACTGATTTCATAAATAAATTAAAATTTTTCGGAAAAAGCATATTATCCAAAAATAATCACAATATAATTATTGCAATGAACCACTGTCTTAAT
>NW_001853092.1:0-1328 GCF_000209125.1 Entamoeba dispar SAW760
AATTAATAAAAATAGAATGATGATAAAGAATAAAAAAGAAGAAATTAAAATATAAAAATAAAAGAACTAATAAAAACAACTAATAAATAATAAAACAATAATGAAATTAGGATATAATGAAATAATGATAACATCAAAGTATTTTAATGATATTAATGATTTCATTAATTTAGAAATAGGAATTAAAAGATTTCAAGGAAATATTGAACGATTTCATTTTAATCCAATTCCATTAAATGAATATTCAAGAAAATTGTTTACTAATATTGAAACATTCCATGTTTATGAATATGATGATGAAATATTTAAAGATGGAAGAATATTTAAATATGTAATATGGTATTTAGTAAATTATTCAGAATATTTACAAGAGAAAGAACAAGGAAATATCTGTAAAAATATAGAATATACAAAAAAAGATAGAAAGAAATATGGAAATACAATACCATCAGAAGTTAAATCACTTGGATATGAATGTTTTATATACTGTTATTCATTAACAACAATTAATATACCATCCTCAATTAGTGTATTAGGAAAATGTTGTTTTTATAAATGTTCATCATTAACATCAATTAATATACCATCAACAATTAGTAAAATAGGAGATGGATGTTTTTATGGATGTTCATCATTAATATCAATTAATACACCAACACCAATTAATGAAATAGGAAGTAGATGTTTTGAATACTGTTCATCGTTAACGTCAATTAATATACCATCATCAGTTAAATCACTTGGATATCATTGTTTTTATGGATGTTCATCATTAACATCAATTAATATACCATCATCAATTAATGAAATAGGAGATGATTGTTTTAATGGATGTTCATCATTAAAATCAATTAATATACCTTCATCAGTTATATCAATAGGATATTGGTGTTTTTATGAATGTTCATCATTAACATCTATGAATATAGATAATTTACAATTTATTAGTGAAGATAGAATATTTATGAATGAACCAGTACTAGTTAGTGTTCAAATACCAGAAAATCTACAAATAATCAATGGAAAGAATATTGAAAAGAAAGATATTAATAAATTTATTATTCCATCTTCAATTACTAAATTAGGAAATGCATGTTTTAATGGATGTTCATCATTAAAATCAATTAATATTCCATCATCAATAAGTAAAATAGGACATGGATGTTTTGATAGATGTTCATCATTAACATCATTTAATATACCATCTTCAATTACATCATTTGGACGTGGATGTTTTGAAGAATGTGGATGTGAAGATGAATTAATGAAAAATAAAACAATACCAAGTTATTGTTTTGAATCTGATGAAAGCTGGTCTGATTAAAATA
>NW_001853092.1:1428-3458 GCF_000209125.1 Entamoeba dispar SAW760
ATTATTATTATTATTCTTTTCTTATTTATTCTTTTTGATATTATTCTTTTTTATTGTGTTAAAATATTTATTATTATTTATTGTATATGTTTATTATTTCTTATATCTTCTATTTTATCATATTTATTTATTATCTTTTATATCTTTATTATTATTTTATTATTTTTATTATTCTTATATTCTATATTTTATCTTATGATTTTCTATTATTAAATATAAATTAAATGAATTTGATATTATAGATAAATAAATATCAATTTTATTAATCTAATTGTATTTATATAATATAAATATCAATAAAATTAAATTATAAGTTAAATTAAATGAAATATGAATATGAATAATATTAATATGAAATGAAATAATTAAATAATAAGAATATATTTAAAATATAAATATCAAATACATGAATAAAATAAATAATATAAATAATAAAATATAAATCAAAATAAATAAATAAAATAATGAATAATAATCAAATATTAAAACATGAATATGTATTTAATCAAATACATAAACATATATTAATTACATATTTTAATAAATTTAATGAAAATTGATTTTAATATATATCATAAATGTATATTAATAATAATATATTCTTATATTAAATTATTGATTTATTTGTTAATGACAATTCTTTTATTGTTAGAATACCAGATATATATTATCAAAATATCAAAGATAAAAATGATATATTAATGATGTTGATATATGTCAAAATAGAAATAATGAATTAAATTATATTTACAAAATAAATAAATACAAAGAATTACAAGAGAAGTTAATACAAAATAGAGAATTAATTTATATAGAAATAATACATGTAATATTATCAATAAATTAATACATAAAGAAACAGTAAGAAGATTAAAATCACTAAAATTACAAATCAACTTCAACAAAATAATACGAACAATCATTATTAAAAACATGAAATATTTAATGTTCTACATATTTAACACTGGCAACACATTAGAAGATGAACATTCTAATTCTCATATGTTAGAAATAAACTTTATTATAGAAATAGAACATATTAAAATCACTAAAATAATCACTTCTCAATATTCATAATATCAAATTGTGATATATCTATTATTTGATATTTTTATTACAAATTTCTGTATTTCTTATTTATCTTTATTTATTCTATCATATTTGTCATTTCTTTATATTTATAATTTAATTTCATAATCTATTCATTTATATTTTCATTCATAAATGAATAAACATGAAATTGAAATGAAATATAATAAAGATGATTTAAAAAAGAGAGAATAATATAAATTGAATAAATATTTCATTTTAATGATTCAATATTCAAAATTGTATTCAATGAATAAATATGATATTATTATATTCTTGTTTTGATAATGAATTTATTGTATTTTTATTGTTTCATACATGATTTATTATAGAATTTATTCAAATATTAAATCATGAAATGTTATTATATTGATTTATATTTTATATTAATTAATTATGATATCAAGAATAATGTAAATGATGTTCAGAATGAAATAAATAAATGAAATAATGTATTTAAATAATGAAAAATATGAATATTTTATTGTTATCATTGTATTTAGTTAATATAAACATATTATTTTATTAATTTATAAAAATACAAGAATTCATAAGTTTATTAACAAGAGAAATGATGAATATCATTGAAGAATCAAAATAAATTTAATTAGATTCTTTTATTCTAATTTATTTTCATCATAAATAATTATATTATTTGATTTAAAATTATAATTGAATGTTATTAATAACAATGTTAATGTGAATCAATGTTTATTTAATAAGATAATAAGATTAATAAGATTAATAATGTTATTCTATTTTCTATTTTATTTTCATTTATTTTATTATTCATTTAAATATATGTTATTTCTAAATGTATTTCATTTATCTTTATTATCATTTATCTTCAATATGTAATTCTATCATTTTAACATATTATTGATATTCTTAAATTTCATTTTTTATTCAACATAAACAAAGTATAAAAATATCAATTGAAT
>NW_001853091.1:0-7849 GCF_000209125.1 Entamoeba dispar SAW760
TTATTTTGATTTGATTTAATTTTAATTTTTATTATTATATTTTTGATTATTCTTATTTATTTATCATTTATTTATTATTTGTTTTTATTATTATCATTTGATTTATATTTATTATTTATTTCTTTTATTATCTTTCTTTTCTTTATTCTTTATTATTTATATTATATTCTTATTTCTTATTATTTATTTTTGATTTTAAATGATTGTTTCAATATTCATCATTTTATTTATATCTATTATATTAATCTTATATCATTAATTTCTATCATTAAATATTAAATAATCAATGTGATATAACAAAATAATTTAATTAATATATCATTATAAAATAAAATAATTAATAAATGATTTCATAATAAATATTAAATTCATTAAATAATGAATAATATAATACAAAATGATAAATAAAAATGATAATAATAAATAAATAATAATACAAAATATAAATAATAATAATAATACAAAAAATAGATATAATATAAATATAATAATCAAATTAATATATAAATAAAAATAAATAATAATAATAAACAAATAATAAAATTGAATATATTTTTTATTAAACAATCGAATAAATAAAATAAATAAAAAATATAAATAATAACAGAATAAGAATAAAAGAAATATATATAATAAATAAAAATAATAGAAAAATAGATAGAAAAAGAAATAAAAAAATAAAATATAATAAACATAAAATAATAAAAGAATAATAAGAAAAGATAAAATAAATAATAAAAATAAATAAATAATAAAATAATAAACATAATATTTATATTAATAAAATACTAAATGATATAATTAATAAAATCAAATATAACATAATATAAAAGATAAATATGATAAATAAGAATAAAATAAACACAAAAAATAAGAAATAAAATAAATAACAAAAATACAAAAACAAATATATTCAACAAAAAAAGAAATAATATAAAAAAGAAGAGAAAAGAAGAAAAATATAATATATAATCAATTATAAATGTTATATGATTAGTATATAATATATAATAAATAATAAATAATAATTTCATATGATATAGATATAAGATATAAAAATTAAATGAATAATAATAAATGATAAAGAAATAATAATAGAAAAGAAATGATATAATAATAAATAAAATAATAAATAAAATCAATATAATATATAAAATAATAATAAATATAAAAAGAAAATTGATATAAAATATAAAAATATAATCAAAATGAAAATAAGATAAAGAAATGTATTAATATATAATAAATTATATATAAATAAAAATATATTAAAAAAAAGTAGTTAATTAAGTATTAATAGAACTTGTATCTATTGTTCCTGGCTCAGGGGAGACTAATCCCGTCCCTTCGTCTTCGTCTTGTAGTTCAACTACATATGTTTGGTTGTGATCTCCACAGTGCTCCATGACGTCCATCATGTTTTTAATTACAAGGTTTTTAATTTCTTTAGTGATGTCAATTTCGATTTTTAATTGTTTAATTAATTTAATACTTTCGGCATTTACTAGCCCATTAATCGAAATTACTACTCCAATTATTTTGACATCTTTTAATTTCTCTATTTTCATTACCCTATTTTTCAATTCCTTATACATATTTCTTTTCTTCCAATACCCTCCATTAATATTATGATCTGCCACAATAGTCATATCAATTATTAGACCAGTTTTATTCTTTTTATCTAGTACATATATGTCTGGTCTTTTATGATATAGTCCATCACTTTTTGGCATTATTTGTTTGTTCCATATCATAGTAATGTCATTGTATTGGAACACTGTTTCATATGGGGGTTTCTTGTATTGTTTATTTCCTGTGTATTTTCTTATTAACCCCTCCCATATGATAATGCCAATATGGTCATATAAATAAATATATATTAATATATAAAATAAAATATAAATAATAAGAATATAAAACTAGAAAGGAATCAATTATGAATTACCTATATTTAGGTTTTCATCATGTTGAGAAGTGAGCAAAACCAGTTTCTTCATCATGCTTTATTTTATATGAAATAATGTTTTTTTCAAACACGCTCGACTTAAATGGTTCATCATTTAAGTTGCTGCCTGATTCATACCTTGAATTAGATGAGTATTTAAAAAACTCTTCATTGTTTATGTGTTATATTAGAAGAATATATCCATAACCACTATGAGACTATGGCCTATCTTCTTTATCATCGACACCAATTAAAGAACCCTTTTTCTTGATAACACACCATGTACTCAGCCCAAATCTATTGTTGATAAATATGTTGCGTCCTAATTAATAATACTACCACCACAATAATTAAATAGTCTCATATCAAAATAAATAATAATCCTTATAAATAATGCCTCCATAATAATCAGTCATAATAAAAAAATAACCATCTAGTATTGGGTGGTGCATTACCTCACCAAGGCACGTCATAACCAGTCCATAACTGGGGGAATCGAAGGATGGAAATATTTTAGGGTTTTGTGTGGTGTCTCTGACGTGCTACCTTCGAATCCTTAATAATAAGAATATCAAACTAATAAAATATGATAAGTATAAAATATATAGATAAAATGATGATGTATATAATATAAGAATAAAATATATATAATAAAATATATAATAATAAAATACATAAATACATATATAATAACATAATAATAAAAATGTATACATACATTGAATCAAATATCATTTCTGAATCATTTATATTTCATAACAATTTACCATAAAATGATATAAAATATAAAGAAATATAAATGAATATAGAATGATTATTTAATTTACTTTTTTATTTTTTATTTTTTTAGGAGCAAAATAATAAAAACTATTATTTTATTGATGCAAAATATTTTGCCCTTTTCTTTTTGTTATTTTTTATTTAGATGCATTATTTCTTTGCTTATTTCGGTTCCCCATTTTTATTACTTAATTAAATATTAATTTTAAAACCAATGAATTAAAACTTTCATTTAATTATTTGTTTTTCTGATAAAAACATACTTCTCATTTTTTGAATGGATTTACCTAATGTTGATTTTTCTCCTTGTTTTAATTCATTCATTTTTATTTCAACCTCGGTTTTAATCTCTTCCTTACTCTTTTTTGAACTTGATTTTCTCATAATATCTTCTATTATTTCATTTGCTTGTTTAAGTTGTTTATATCCTTCAATTCGTTCTTTATACCCACTTTTCTTTTCATCATTTTCTGTTTGAATTAATTGGTCTAAATATTCATTGGAACTAGTAATTTTATCATTTAATGCAATTGATGATAATATATTAATACATTTTATAATTTCTACTTCTTTATCATAACAATCCATTTGGATTTTAATATATTCATCTTCCAACTTGTTTAACAGATTTTCTGCACTAGCCATACCTTTTATACCTTCATTATATCTTTCAAGTACTTCTTGTGCCGTTTGTTCTTTTGTTTTTTCTCTATACTCATATCTGTATTCTGAGTTTGCATGTTGTGTATAATGACATCCACATACATTACAATATCCATTATCACCAATACAATAACATCTATCTTTTACATCTCCTGAAATATAACATGGATAATGACATGTTCTATTACATTTCAAACAATTGGTTACATATTCTCCTCGTTTTAAGACAAACTTAACTTGTTCTTCTATAGTTACAGTAAAAGTAAAATCTTGATTATTATTAACTTTATCTCGATTCAAATAGAATTGTTCACATGTTTGTTCTATTTCACTCATTTTTGATATTCCATTATTTAATGATATTCTCAGCCCTTCAATTTGAGTTTTAATTTGTTCTCTTCTCTTCAAAACTTCTCTAGATTGTTTTAATGATATTCTTGGTAATTTTTTTAATTTTTTAATAAATTCATCAAAGTTCTTCATACCTAACTGCCAAAACATTTGTGTAAATTCATCTTTAGTTTTATTAGCAAAAATAGCTGAATTATTAAATTTTAAATACCATGGCTCATTTATTTCTGGAATAATTGAACTGAAAATACAGTCTTTTGATTGTAATGAATTAATAATTTGTGGGTCTTCACCATCACAGAATGTAAGCATTGCAATAAAATTCTTTTTCACATCTTTCCCAAATAAATCAATAATATTCCCAAATATATATTTTTGACTTGCTGTTAATCGTGGGTTACTTGATTGTGCAACAAAACAAATAGCATTTAAATCTAATACTTTTGTTTCAAATGCTTCTTTTATTTGATTAGTAATTTCTTTATCATATTCAATTCCTCTTGTATCCCCAAATCCAGGTGTATCTATTATTTTTATTGGTGGTGTTCTTTTTGTTCTTTTAATATTATAAATTGAAACTTTACTTGTTTGACTTTTAGATTGATCTCTATTTTGTTCTGAATTATCTTCATTTATAATTATATATCTAAAATCATCTGTTATCTTGATTCCATATAATGCATTTACAAAACTATTTAATAATGTTGTTTTACCACTTCCTGTTTGTCCAACAACTAAAATAGCAATTGCTTCATTCTCTTCTTTTTGATTAAATGGTTCATTTGGATATAAATATATTTTCAATTTTCCTTTTTCATGGCTTTCCAATCTTATACTTCCTTCAATTGGAACATTTTTTCTGGGTACAGTTGTAGTATTATTTGATGAAGTATTATGTGTTGTAGTATTACATGGTGAACCAACAGATGTTGTATTATTATTTGATGAAGTATCAGACATTTCTGTTGTTATATTGATCTTGTTATCATATAAAATAGATGATAATTTTAATGATTTTTCATTTTCTCTTTGTATTTTATTTCTTTCTTCATCTTCAAATATAAAACCTTTTGTTATACATGTTACAATTTCAAGTTTCTTTCTGATATCAGAAAGAGAAATGTTCTTATCGAATTGTTTTTTCATGAACGATTCTCCATCCAAATATATTCCAATTGTTATAGTATCCATTCCTTTTTCATTTTTAAGATTAATTTCATCATTATTTATTATATTTTCTACTAAAAATGTTTCTTCTTCATCTTTTTCAATTATTTCATTATCAAGTGTATAGAAATGTGCAGATTCTGGAATATTTTGAATTGATTTTCTGACATCACTTAATTTTGTTTTCTTATCCAATTCAATAGTTTTAAATAATTTGTCATTTAATTTTATTTTTAATTCCTTTTTATCTTCTTTTTCTTTGATATTTATTATTCTTGATGAATCAATTACATCTTCTATAGTAAATGAATCTTCTTCATTTATATCAATTAAATCTCCTTCTTTTGTTAGGAATTGTTGAGAACCAGACATCTTTTCTTTTAATTTCTCTCTTGCTGTTTTCAAATTGTCTTGTGAAGTCAGTGGTTTAGTTGAAACGGGTTGTCCATTTAAAAAGAATCTTACTATTACTCTTGACATTTAATGAATAATAAGTTTATTTTGTAGTTTGAGTATTGATAATTCAAAAAATAAGTTATTTATTTAAAAGAATTACTTCTTTTCTAATTAGTTATTTCTTTTAAACATCATTTGTTTTAATATTTTATTCACTTTTATTTTTATATTTCAGTATATTTTATCGTTAATTATGTTTTCATGAAATGACATTACAAAAAATTTTCATCAATGTAAAATTTCAAAATAATTTATTTATTCTTCATTTATTTTTATCGTTTTTCTTGAATTGAAATTATTTAAATTAAAAATAGATAAAATCATTTGACTTATTTCGTATTTCTTTCATGTTATATTACAATTTATTGTTTCTTCATTTAATTTTATTATTTCAAAATGGTTGTTATAAAATTATAATAACATTGAAGGGGTAATGATTGTTATATATAAATTATTATTTTTTGTTTTATTTTTATTTATATTTTTCATTTATTTTCTTTTGATAAAAACGAAATACAAAAAATAAAACAAAAATTCAATAATAAAAGAATGAAAACAAATATTATCTGTATTGATAGAAATACATTAATTATCATATTAAACATTACCATAATAATAACTGTCATCATAACAATTATTATAATAATTGTATGAATCATTTCATTCATCACTTCATTCATTTTCATCATCATAAATATTTTATCATTAATTCAAATAGAATCAATCATTATAATACAAATAAATATCATAATAAAACACAACATAGATATAAACAATACCATAATAAAAGACAACGACAAATAAGAAATAAAAGAAATAATAAAAACACATATAAATGAAAGAAAATAATTAAATGATTAAAATGAAATTGATTAATAATAAATAAGTGAATTAAATAATAATTAAATGAAAGAAATGAAGTGAATATATAAGAAATATAAATAATATATTTAATAATATGAAATTATCAGTAACAATATGTTATTAAATATAAAAATAATTTCATTCATCAAATTAATAAAGATATAAGAATAATAATTATTAATTGAAGTATTAAATATAAAATAATCAATATTGATATTTCAAAATATTATAAACATAATCATAACATTATTCAATCTATTAATTATATTTTGTTATGATGTAATAAAGAATAATCAAATATATAAATATGTAATAGTTACATATTTTAATGAAATTGATTTCAATACTCATTATAAATATATTAATAATGATGAAAATATCATAAATTACAATAAAGATATATTAGTTAATAATAATTCAATTTTCATGAATTGAAATACCACATCATTTTCATTATTTATAAATATTTTATTCATTGTTATTTTATAATTCTATTTCATTATTTTAATATTATTTAAATTAATAGAATTTCGATATTCTTCAAATCATGATTATATTTTATCATTTTAATTTAAACAATATAAACAAATTTAAAATATTAATAATATAAATAATATAATATCATTTCATTAATATTTCTGTATTTAATCTTATCCTTCTTCTATTATTATAATTATTCTTTGATTTTCTTTATTCTTTATCAAATTAAATTCTATATTTTCAAATTCCATTTATTTCAACTTCTATTCTTTTTAATATTCAATTAATAACATTGTTCAAATATATTTATTATATTTAATCTGATCATATTCATTTTATATTTTCATTCTTCATTATTATCAATTCTAATTTCATTAATGTTTTTATTAAATTATTGAATAATGAAATAAATGAAATTTCAAGAATAAAATAATTAATGATGTAGATGATAGATAAATGATAAGATTAACAATGTATATTAATTGATAAATCAATATTATTAGATTTACATTAATGAATAAAAAATACAATAACATTTAATATTTCATTTGATTAATGAAAAATCAATAATTCAGTATTCCACACTTCTTTATTCTCTGTTCTTTTTCATTTCTTATTTTTATACTCTCTTTTATCTATATTTGATAATATATTAGAAATATTCCATTTTTATTATTTTCATCTATTTTTCATACTCATATCTTTATATTGATTATCTTTATAACAATATTCTTATTTTCATTTTTAACATTCATCATAACATTAATTTTATTTATTTGAAATTGTTGTTATTTCTTAATCATTAAAAATGAAAGACAAATTAAAATTAATATAAAATAAAAATGATGATTACTCCCTTTTTATTATTTGATATTTTCATTAAATTTCTATTATTTATTTAATTTGAATTTATATAAAATTACATACAAAAAGATTATTTATTTTTTAAATGAAAATTAACAATAAATTCTATTTATTATTTCTTATCATTTTCATATCTTCATGAATAATAACATCAATTCATTATTTCATTTAATTGTTATATTCTGATTATTATCAACATTAATTGATAATTTCAAATATATTCTTATTATTATTCATTATAAAATGAAGTAAACAATAAAATAATATAATTAAACAATT
>NW_001853090.1:0-1667 GCF_000209125.1 Entamoeba dispar SAW760
TTTAGCAAATGTTTATCATTAACAAATATTAATTTACCAACAACACTTAAGGAATTAGGAAATGATTGTTTTAGAGGATGTACTTCATTACAGAATCTTGTTATACCAACATCAGTTCATAAAATAGAACACTACCGATAAGGATTTGATGTAAGTGAACATAAAGTAATTCTAAGAAAAGTTTTTGGATAGTAAGAAATAGAAATATATAAGAATAAAGAATTACTGACAATAATTTAATTGATAAACTAAATAAAAGAAATGGTTAAAATATAAGTTTTAATAAACTCATTTTAAAATTAAAAGTAATTAAATATAAAAGAAACTGAATAATATTAAATAGGAAGTGTTTAACGAATTACATAAATACATAATTTCATCGATTGCTAATAGAGTAAACCAATTTTTTCATCTTTTTGTAATTAATAAATAAGAAGTTATATCAAAATTACATTGTTTAATTTCTATTTGTTATTTTAATTTAAGTTATTTATTATTTCTTATAAATATCATTCCAATGATTTATTGTATAATCATCATTAATAATTAAGTTGTTCAATTGATTTCCATTTTTTATGTATTGGTCTCATATAATAAATAAAAGTTATGTATTATTTCAATTTATGTATTATTTTATTGATTTAAATGATTGATTAATTATTATTATTTTTCAAGTGTTTTTTATCTGTTTGTTAATTAATTACTACCATTTATCACTTCTTTATTTTATTGAAATATCATCATTCATTATTTAATTTCATTGTTTTATTTACAATATAATTGATATAATTCATATCATTTTAATAAAAAAATGAAATAAGAGATAAAAATAATGATTGAAGTGGAAATGTTTCATAAAAAGATATTCAAACATCATAACATTACTTCTTAAACATTTCTTTTCAATTTTTTTTTCATTTGATTAATTTGATTCTTCATTGTAGTTTTTCAATTTGTTTAACTTGACATGATGTTAACATATTCCTCATCATAATGTTTTTGTCAAATTCAATGTTGATAATTAGTTGAGTGTATAATAGAAATGATTCTAAGAAAGGTTCTAGTTCTTTCTTATTTTTCTTCTTCTCTTTATTGATTCTTTATTTTTTGTTACTCTACACTAAACAATATTCAGAACTTTCTATTATAGGAGATTGTTTTAGAACAAATACAATAATTATGTAATTAGAATGAAGTAAATAGAAATAAAGAAATAAAGAGTATTCAACTTGAAATATAAAACATTATTATTCTTCATTTTTATATTTCATTTAATGATAAACAACACTCATACAAATAAAATGAATTAAATGATATTGAATATTCAAATTAATTATCATTCAATTTATCTATTTAATTTGTTATTTCAATGACAACTATTATTCAAAACAAATAATATAATAATCATTTTATCAACATCATTCATTATTTACATGTTTTATTTTCTTTAATAACAAATAAATAAAAGAGTGGTATTCAAAATAAATATTTAATTAATCATACATTCATATTCTATGAACAATTAATAAAATAATACTTTTAACAATAGAAAACATACAGAATACTTTCAAAATGAAAATAAAATGATGTGATTGATTATAAGATAATAAAATAAACAAATTCAATAATATAAATCATAAAGATGATAAATAACAACAATCAACAAT
>NW_001853089.1:0-1454 GCF_000209125.1 Entamoeba dispar SAW760
TGTTGAATTGTATTGATTAACATAAGGACAACGAAAGATGGAAGGAAAAAGAACAGGGAAAAGAAAAACGAAAACAAAAACGAAAGATGGGAGTTAAAAGAAAAATGAAGGATTTAAAGAAAGAAGAACTTGAGAATGAGGAATCTAAGAATGAGGAAATTGAGAATGAGGAAATGCAAGTGAGATAAAAATAAATTTAGAGATTAAAGTAGATGAAAATGGAAATAAAAATGAAACAAAATGAAATTAAGAAATAAACAAATGATGTTAATAATAAAGAAGTGAATTGATAAAAAGTAAGAGCATTTTACACGATTTCAAAATATTGTGTTTCTGGACCGATTCTAATGCAAAGATTTCAAGCGTAGCAAAAATGATAGTGAATTTAGAAATTGAAAAATGAAGAAAGAATTAAGAAAGAATTGAATGAAGAAATGAAATTGATAAAAGTAAGAACATTTTACACGATTTCAAAATATTGTGTTTCTGGACCGATTCTAATGCAAAGATTTCAAGCGTAGCAAAAATGATAGTGAATTTAGAAAATTGAAAAATGAAGAAAGAATTAAGAAAGAATTGAATGAAGAAATGAAATTGATAAAAGTAAGAACATTTTACACGATTTCAAAATATTGTGTTTCTGGACCGATTCTAATGCAAAGATTTCAAGCGTAGCAAAAATGATGATGATTTTGGATGATCATGAACAATGGATAAAAAAAAGAAAAAAATAAAAAAGAAAAGAGAGAAAAAATTGGGAGGATGAAATTGATGAAAATCATGTCATTTTTCACGAAATTCAAATATGTTAATCTAGGACCATCAGAGATGCAAAGATTTTAATTTCGTGAAAAATGACGAGGTTTTTGGCCATTCAAAAAAAAAATGAAAAATCTAAAAACAAAAAGAGAGAAAAAATTGGAGAAAGTGAGGATGAAAATTGACCAAAAAATGTCTCATTTTTCACGAAATTCAAATATGTTAATCTAGGACCATCAGAGATGCAAAGATTTTAATTTCGTGAAAAATGACGAGGTTTTTGGCCATTCAAAAAAAAATGAAAAATCTAAAAACAAAAAGAGAGAAAAAATTGAGGATGAAAATTGACCAAAAAATGTCTCATTTTTCACGAAATTCAAGTATGTTAATCTACTACCCAGTGTGATACACATACTTGAATTTCGTGAAGAATTATGACATCTTGGTGGAAACCCATGTCAATAAAAAAAAGAGAAAAAAAATGAAGAATAGGGTTAATAGGGTTAAATAGAAAAGAGAAAAAAAATTAGAAAAAATAAAAAAATGGTGAAAAAAGAACTAAGAACTGAAATAATATCATTCTAAGGAGACATACAGGATGAACAACAAATTAAAAAATAAGAGAGACTAATATACTAAGAAATATTAAGAGACTATTAGACTAATATACTAAGAGAATATTAAAAGATTACTAA
>NW_001853088.1:0-1235 GCF_000209125.1 Entamoeba dispar SAW760
TCTTTTATCATAATTATTATTCATTTTATTAGTTATTTCATTCATTCTTTTCTTTGAACTTGAATATCTGTTTCTTAGTTTGATTTTCTTTACAAGACTCTATGGTATTACTCAATAACCATGGCAACAAAATTTAATGTATATTCTACATTGTTAAAAGGAATGAAAATAAAATACATAAATAAATAATAATAAAATAATACTAAAAAAGTTCACTTTTGGTGAATCAATTGTCTTTTCTGATTCATTTATATTTCAGAACAATTGATCATAAAATGATATAAAATATAAACAAACATAAATGAATATAGATGTGTATTTAATTTATTTTTTATTTTTAAGAACAAAATAATAAAAATTAATTTATTTTATTGATTCAAATTATTTTGTTTATTTATGATTTACAATATCATATACTTTTTAATATCATAAAGTGTTTCTAAATATCTTTTTTGTTTCTTTTTCATTTATATTAAATTCTTTATACTTCATTCTTTATCTGATAAAACTTCTTATTCTAATATTGATTTTTATTAATTTGAAATTTATTGTCATTTTGTATTAGTTATTCTTCTATCTTTCTTTGTATAATTGATGTGAATATTTTCATATTTATATTTAAACAAGTAATTAGTCTATAATTCTCTGCATTTTTATTATATCCTCATTTATATATTAAAATAATTCTTCATGTTAACATTTCTAATTTAACTATTTCATGTATCTGTCTATTCATTAAATATATTATTTAATTTATTTCTAATACTTTCTATTTTTTTCAAATAACATCATTATATTGTGTCTAGACCTGATACTTTCCATGATGATATTGTAGTTATTATATTTTTAATATATTCTAATGTTATTGTTATTCTTTTCTATTTTATTGTTTTATTTTCTTCTATTATTTCTTTAATTCTCTCATTTTCTAAATTTATTTTTCTTTCTTTATTATATTTTATTCAAAAATAAATTGTTTCTTCTTTATTTGTTTTCTCTTTTTCTTTTATTTTCTTCCCATTGATATTTATGATTTTATTCTGTTAACTCTATTTCTTTCACTTTTATTTATTTCTATTTCTTTCTCTTTTAAATATTTTAATTGTTTTATTTCTTCTTTAACTTCTATTCTTATTTTTTCTTCTTGTAATGTTCTTATTATTATTATTCTTAATTTTTATAAATTCTTCTTATTAATAGATCTTGTATTTTATTTTACATTTGATTATTTCTCC
>NW_001853087.1:0-1551 GCF_000209125.1 Entamoeba dispar SAW760
ATTCATCACCATTCATCAAAACAATCTCTTGCTTTTGTTTCATTTTTCATTAATTCTTCTTCACATCCACATCCATAAAAACATCCACCTCCAAATGATATAATTGATGATGGTATATTAATAGATGTTAATGATGAACAATATTTAAAACATTCATATCCTATTTCATTAATTGATGATGGTAAATTAATTGATGTTAATGAATAGCATCCTTTAAAACAATCATATCCTAATTCACTAATACTCGTTGGTATAATAATTGATGTTAATGATGTACATTCATAAAAACACCAATTTCCTATTTCACTAATTGAAGATGGTACATTAATTGATTTTAATGTTATACATTCATCAAAACAACTATCTCCTATTTCACTAATTGATGATGGTATAGTTATAGATGTTAGTGTTGAACATCCAGAAAAACAATATTCTCCTAACTTAGTAATTGAAGATGGAATAATAAATTCATTAATATCTTTCTTTTTTATATTCTTTCCATTGATTATTTGTATATTTTTTGGTATTTCAATACTAACTAACACTGGTTCATTCATAAATATTCTTTCTTTACTAATATATTGTAGATTATCTATATTAATTGATGTTAATGATGAACATCCAGAAAAACAATCATCTCCTATAAAACTAATTGATGATGGTATGTTAATTGATGTTAATGAATAACATTCATCAAAACATTTATATCCAAGTGATTTAACTTCTGATGGTATTGTATTTCCATATGTATTTCTATCTTCTTTTGTATATTCTATATTTTTACAGATATTTCCTTGTTCTTTTTCTTGTAAATATTCTGAATAATCTACTGTATACCATATTACTTTTTTAAATATTTTTCCATCATTAAATATTTTATCTTTTTTATTATAAATATGAAATGTTTCAATATTAGCAAATAATCTTCTTGAATATTCATTTAATGGAATTGGATTAAAATGAAATCGTTCAATATTTCCTCTAAATCTTTTAACTCCTAATTCTAAATTAATAAAATCATTAATATCATTAAAATACATTGATGTTATCATTATTTCATTATATCCTAATTTCATTATTGGTTTATTATTTATTAGTTGTTTTTATTAGTTCTTTTATTTTTATATTTTAATTTCTTCTTTTTTATTCTTTATCATCATTCTATTTTTATTAATTGATATTTGTTATGAAAAACAATAAATAATAAGAAATAAAATAAAATGTTATTTATTTTTATTTTTAATAAATTCATAATTATTAAATATTTCATTTTATTTTATATTTCATTCATTATTGATTCGAAGGTAGCACGTCAGAGACAACACCACACACACTCCACTAAATATTTCCATCATTCAAATCTACCAGTTATGGACTGATTATGATGTGCATTTGGTTAGAAAAACATCTTAATCAATACTGCAAGAATAGCAATGTCTATTGATTACAATGATGTGATATCATTGATAATAAACGAATGGGTATTTATAAAGATGTTATTATTACTTGTTATGATACAAGTATATTTGATAATATAAGATTATCAAAGAA